>NW_027069791.1:616408-673117 GCF_002906115.3 Quercus suber | reverse complement strand
TGGACAAACTCCATGAAAGAAAAATGAATGATTCGTATAAATCACCTAATGGTAAATGCCGAAAATTCAAATTAGTTGAATGTAGAAATTTGAGAAAATCAACGGAAAATCAATGAACGTAGCAAATCGTGAATGTGTACATAAGATGTACAGATAGTCTAGACTTGTTGAGAAATTTGATTTCGTTGAAAGTACAAAATAATGAAAATTCAAAGGAAAAGTATGTACGTTAGATGTATAGATCGTATGAATTTGTTTCAAAATTTGAATTCATTGAATGTACAAAACTGTGAAAACTCAAAGAAAAATTGTATACATTAGAGGTACAGATAGTACGAATATGTTGAAAAATTGATTTTCCATTGATTTTTCTCAAAATTTCTACATTCAACTAATTTGAATTTTTCGAGGCATTTACCATTAGTGATTTATACGAATCATTCATTTTTCTTTCATGGAGTTTGTCCATTATTCATATGGTTACAAATTTAGAAAAACAAAAACCATTTAAGTGCAATAACTGCGCCAATGCTAGAAAATAGTTAATGCAAAAAATAGTGAACAATTTTTATGACAAAACAGTGAACAATTTTAATTAATGCAAAAACAGATTTTATGAATGCAATAAGCAGATTTGAATATACAGTAAATATGATGTGTAGAGAGAAAATTTCATAAATGTAGAAACAGATTTTATCAATGCAGAAAAATATATTCGATTATTGTGAAATTCAAATATGAAAAAGCATTCAGATTTGGCATTTAAATTTAGAAAACACGATTTCACTAGGTGTTTTATGAGAAAACAGTGAACAATTTTTTAAATAATGAACAGAAAATAATTTATGCAAAAAAGAGAGCGAACAATTTCTTAATAAATGCTGAACAGAAAACACAATTTCACTAGGTGTTTTATGAGAAAACAGCAAACAATTTTTTAAACAGTGAACAGAGAATACTTTACTCAGAAAAGTATATAACAAATATAGATTCTATTCTCTCTCAGCCCCTAGACAGAGGGAAAGTATATGACAAATCTGATATTGAAAGGCTTTAAAGAAACAAATATTTGGTTAAGAACCTGCTTCGAAGTTGTATGTGAAAACTGAAAACCCAACCTACCACCTTTATTTGATCAGGTGGATGTAGTTTCTGTTTTTTTTTTTTTTTTTTTTTTTTTTGGTTGGTTGGTAATTTATGCTACTTATGACAACTTATTTAAGTACAGCAACAATACGCTCAATTTTTATTTTTGGCAGTTCTTTGGTCTTGATTTCCTACAATGTGTTTTGTGGCATAGATTTTTGGATAAACCCAAAAATGTTTAACTTTTTAGATAAACTAAATAAGGAGTAATAATAATATAATAAAATGTAATAAAGGGAAATTTTCAATACATTATGATTCATTGTATTCAAATCATCTCTAATTTCTACTCATTTTGTCACACTTGTTCTATACTTCTACATGGTAGACTGTAGGTGAAGTAGAAAAATAGTGAGTTTATTAGAAAGAGATAAACAACCAATCACAATCTATCATTGTTGGATAATTTGACAAAGTGTGTATCAAAATAGATTTTATCAATGCAGAAAAACAGATTCGATTATTATGAAATTTGAACATGAAAAAACATACAGATTTGGATTTTCATTTAGAAAACACAATTTCACTAGGTGTTTTACGAGAAAACAGTGAACAATTTTTTAAAAATGTGAACAGGAAATAATTTATGCAGAAAAGAGAGTGAACAATTTTTAAATAATGCTAAACAAAAATAATTTTATGCAAAATCGTAGAAATAGTTTATGCAAAAAACAGTGAACAATTTTTATGAGAAAACAATGAATAGTTTTAATTAATGCAGATTCACCAAACTCGAGTACTTGAAAAAGTGGTAGATTCCTGTTTATTTCCGAAACAGTGTTTTTTTGCCAAATATTTCGAAAATTGATGGTAAAGGGCCATTTTGGCCAGTCTAATGCATTATAATGACTATGTTGACAACGCATGGTGAAATGGCACACGGCTAGCAGCCAAGCCTAAGGGTTCATTTCACATACGCCATAATGTTGTTGTAGCAAAATTCAAATGTGCTAGGTTGTTAGAATTTTGATGGGAAAAATAGACACTAGCACTAGCACACGCATATGCTAAATTTTTGGAAGATGTTAAAAGTAGGCGAAAATAGCACAATAGTATTGTTTACCGAAATATATATCAATCTATTACTATTTCGAAAATATGTAAAAATTCACTACTTTTTGGGTACCCAAGTTTTCTCATAAAAAAAAAAAAATTCAGAAATTTTAAAGGCTATTTTTTCAAAGAAATCGAGTTTGTGAAACTCGAGTTTGCTGGCAAACTTAAGTTTCACAAAATCGAATTTCAAAGAGATAATAGGTTGTTAAATGTTTCACAAATAATGGTATATTACAAAATATTTTGCAAAAGAGTAGTTATTTGGCAGTTAAAAGTAAGTAAAAGTCAAGTACTTCTCTTCTCAAAAAAAAATTTACGGGCTTAATTAAAAGTAGCATGTGATTAATATATTCCGATTATATTCTATTGGTTCATGCAAATATGTCTCTTCCCAAGAAATTCACGTTTCGCCTATAAATACCCTTGGACGTTTATTTGAACAATACATAATTTTTATCTCCACGGACACACTTATGTTGCCATTCATGTTTAGGACAAACAATTCAGTCCATCAAAACTGCTCTTAGTCATTCAACCCCCAATTTAGTTCTGTCATTGGTCAAACTCCTCTTCGGTTTTCCATTACCAAACCTTTCTCCCTCCAAATTTGGTTTTCCTTTGCTAATTAAGCTCCACTCTCTCTCTACCTCCAAACTCTTCACCATCATATCCAATGAGCTCTAAACAAACAAAAAATCTCATCCAATTTAAAAACGAAAAAAATATATTTTAAAAAGGATATGGGGGATCAGAGGTCACATTTAGGCGGGTGGATTATGTGTATGGATCTGGTAGGATGTGTATAGGTGGATTGAGTTATGAGAGGTGATTTTTTTCTTTTTTTCTTTATTTCATTTTACATTGTTTCAAACACTTGAAATATTTTTTGGGAGCACTTTCAAAATGTAACTAAACACTACGGGAAAAAGAACATTTTCTTCCGAAAACATTTTTAACTGAAAATATTTTACATCAAAAAACCAAATTACAATGAAAAAAATGGAATAGTTATAAATTTTTTGGTCTACAAGTATTCTTGAACTCATGGGCCTGCCATCAATCACGTGTTGGGGCCCACATGTTGTGAGAGGGCTATTGTATACACTAGGAGTAAAATATCCTTTTTTCCTAATATGGAGGGTAATGGAGTGAGATATGAGCTCAGAAAGTAGGTCCCTTATATATATCTTATTGAATATGTTTTTATCCTATATTTATTTATTATTTTTTTATTTTATGGAAGAAATATGTTATTCCTAAGTCTACGCTAAGTGGCAAATCATTTTTATTAGGTTTTTAATAGAGAATGACAATAATGAAAACTAATTTTCAAATTGAGTCTGGTTAAGTGTTACACAATTTTCCACCGTCATACTATATAACTCAAAGCCTAAAATCTTGGTTAAGACTTTGCCTACGGGGTTAATAGTTGATTCTTGGACCATAAAACCAAGAAATACCTTAAATTTATCTGCTTTGGCTCATAAGACCTTTTGGTGTGATCACCCTAGGTTAATGTTCTTACACATTTTTCTAAAAAACTAGTGTGGGTGGCACGTGCAAGGCATGAGCTACCTTTTGAGTGAGAAAATTAAGATAAAATTTTTATTTGAAGAAGTATGAAACTATATACATAAAAAATGTATGTCATACAAAGTTAATCTCATTCATATAATAATTTTGAAACCTATTTGCTAAAGGCAATATCTACTCATTAAAAACTTCTAAGAATGAAAATGGATATCATTATCATAAGCAACTGAGTTTTACTAAAATCTTATCACAATATTTAAATTTATGCAATAAATGATGTTATATGCTACAATTGAAACTCTCCATTAAATACTTCCACCGTACACAATGAAAATTTTGTCATTAATATTTTCTTCTTTATCATTTTACATGAGTCTAGGTGCAATGTTTAACTTAATAAGTTTTTAATGAATACTCATTTTAGGCAAGAAAAAAAAAAAGATAACAAAAGGCATGTGCATTGAATTTTCCATTAGATAAATTATATGTTTCGAAGATTTAAACCTGGAAAATCAATTTTTGGGTAACAAAAAAAACACCTTTGTTGGGAAATTTAGACCTCGGTTGATATAACTAACAAGTTTTAAATCCAAGTTGTTATTTAGATTTATTATGAATAAAACTTGTTAAAAACAAACAAACATCAATATCATGTCAAAATCATGCAGCGGAAAAATAAATAAGATAAGATATGATAACCCAAGAAAACCAATGAAACCAACCATTTTCACAGTAAAAAACCTGGAAGGAAACCTTCCCGAAAAGCAATCCACTATAGTAAAGAGAAGTTTCAGATCTAGTACAAAACTTTTGTCCCTAGACTCTACAATCTCTGTAGATGAACTCACAGCAGAAACCTTCTATCGCTTCAGAACCTCTGAACTCTTCAATATATGAACGCCACCCTTTGATGTTGCACGGATCCCAATACGTGACTATCTCCTTTGCACGAATCCTAGTACGTGACTCACTCACCAACTTGAGGAAGAAGAATGTTGGCTGCAAAGTTCTTCACTTCGTCAATAATGAAGATCAAGAAGCACTTGGTTACAAAACCCTAAGGCGCAAAGACGCAATAGCTTCTTTCAGAGAGAATAAGGCATTGGTCACCTTTTGCATATGTTCTCCTTGAATTCTCTTATGTGATGGTCTCTAAAATAAGCCTTATATAGGTCTAGGGTTGTGAGAAAGGAAACCCTACACAAATACAAAAGTCTGGCCCAAAAATCAAATCTAAAAATTATGATTTCCCGTAACCTCGATAGATACCTCGATTGATCGGGAGGTGTCGAGATTTAAACCTCGATAGATAGCTAGGTGTTGAGGAGCTATCGAGAAGATGTCGAGGAGACAGAAGCTTTCTCGATCGATCCACTAGCTATTGAGAAGGTGTCAAGATTGCGATAAGAAAACACCTTAAGAGCTCGATAGATAGTCAGCTGTTGAGAAGGTGTCAAGATGTTGTCGGGCTATCTGTCCGCAGGTGTCGAGCTATCTATCCAGCTTTAATGAACATCTTTTCTTCACTTGTTTCTTGGTCCAATCTTCATGGCTTTAATATTAGACTTGAACAACATGTTTCTTGAAATATTAAAAACATCTTAAAATTACCAAATTACAAGTAAAGTGCGTTTTGTTAAAGGATTAGCCAATTTACATAAACGAATGACATATGTTTTTTAACTAGTGAAACACATATGTCCTAATAACCTTATATTACCAGTCCAACTTTTTTAAGTATTACTACTATCCAAAACTCAAAATATGTGAATAAATATTTTGGGATGTTAAAATTTAGCTACTACACAATGGAATATTTTAAAAATCATAAGTTTTCATTAGGGTTTAATTAAGAGAATAGAAATATGACATATTTGCTCTTTTCCAAAATATTAAGGGGGAAATTGATTGATTTTAAAATTTAAGGAGGAATTGTGAACTACCCCAAACATAAAAGATGAAAAATGTTTTAATCCTAAGTTTTTTTTTTTTTAATAAATAATAAAATCACATTGAAACCAACTACAACTAAAAATAAAGATATTGTAAAAAAAAAAAAAAAGTTTTACATCCACAACATTTTTTACAACATTTTTATAACAAATCTTAGACGTAAATTATTATTCTAATATAAACTTACCAATGAAATTACTATTTTGCCCACCAATAACAACCCGTAACAACCTATTATTTATGATTTACAATGAAAATGTTGTGGACAATAAAATTTTCTCTTGTGAAATGTTAAGACATTTATTGTTGTCACAATATAGTAAATCAAAGTAAAATATAATAAATTATAAAGGTATTATGAAAATATTTTGCCATTCTTTATGTTTCTCGAATCTTTTTTTTTTAGTCATTTTTGATGATCCAAAATTCACTTTTTCGAGTACATTTTTCTTAGGTTGAAATTTTGGTATTTGTTTTCTTTATGCACAATTTTAAGTAAAAACCATAGTTTTGCACACACAACAACACCACACCACCCGCCCCCCCCCCCCCNTGTACTTTTGTTCCAAAGTGTTGGACACGATTGCCCCATCTCACCTTTCTTCCTTGGTCTTGACACCACCTGATTTTCTCCCACACATAGCGGAACTTCCTCACTAATCATGACCCCGTGGCCTCCATCATCAGCAATTTCTTGCAACTCCTTTGCAAACTCAAGAGCCCTCAACACTTCAACCATTTTGGGTCTTTGATCTCTATCTTCACACACATTTATATGCGATATTTGCATACATCTTCAAAGACTCCGGTGACATTTGATCAATCAGATGAGGATCAATGATCTGATCAAGTTTACCTTCTTCAAAACACAAACTGGCCCAAGATGCCAAACCTCGTTTCTCATAATCTAAGCCCATATCCACTGCTGGTCTAGCACACAACACCTCAAACAACACCACCCCAAATCCATAAACATCAGACTTTACAGTTAAATGGCTGGTCCAAAAATACTCGGGGTCTATATACCCAAACGTTCCCTTCACATCAGTAGTGACGTGGCTCATTGACAGTCTTGTAGGGCCCAATCTTGAAATCCCAAAGTCCGAAACTTTGGGTACCCAATTTTGGTCCAAAAGAATGTTGCTAGTCTTGACATCGCGGTGTATGATTGCGTGCTCCTCACCTTCATGAAGGTACAATATTCCCCGAGCAGCACCAATGCAAATCTCCAACCTCTGCTTCCATGACAATGGAGGATTATCTGTGTTGTAAAGATGATCATGAAGTGCTCCGTGAGCCATTAACTCATATACAATGATCATGACCCGTTCATCGTTGCAGTAACCGATCAACGAGACCAGGTGGGGGTGGCGAAGCCTTGAAAGCATTTCGACCTCTGTCTGAAATTCGCGAAACCCTTGACTTGAAGTTGGCCCGAAAACCTTGATCGCAACTGGGGTGTGTTCATGATCGATGTAACCTCTCAATACATAACCACAGCCGCCTTTTCCAATGATAAGGTCCCGGTCAAAGTTGTTTGTGGCAGTCTTGATTTCTTGGAGAGTAAAGCGACGGCCGACAGCTTGTAGAATTGGCGGTGTTTCACTTTTGATGGACTTTATTCTCATCCTTCGCCAGGTAATTGTTAAGCCCAAGAGAAATATGACAGATATAACACCTACAGTGGCTTCAATGAAGATTACTGATTTTGTGCCGCTCTTGGAATTCTTGTAAGGTAGTGGTTGTGGAGCAGGTGATTTGAGCGGAGATGGGGAAGGGGAAGGGGAAGGGGAAGGAGGGTGTGGAACTTCAGGATTGGGAGCTGCGAGATTGGCATCAGAGTTATTCAATTTGAACAACTCGAGACCATTGAGGATAGCATCAGAACTTGAATTAGCATCAGGACGAAGCTCTATAAAGAGAGGGGTCTTACCATTACTCTTTTTATTTGGTATCATCACAACATAGTCCCTATATACCGGAATGCCTTGCCCACCGCTCCAAGTGACAACATCAGCAGAAATCTCCAGTGTCTTATTTCTTATGGAAATTTGGAACCCTTTGTTACTTCTCTGCTTTACCTCCGGTTGGATTTTGCAGAAGTGGAGTCTCACGAGGTATTTGAACCCCGAGTCCACTGGCAATCTCCAAGTAAGATTGTACCGTTTGTTGTCTTCCGATGTTCTTGTAATTCGGGCAGTCTGATAGACTTCCTTTGGTGCTGTGTAAGGAGGTATGCTTGTGTAGTTGATCTGAATTGCCCCATTACTAATAGAGTTTACATTTGAAGCAAGAAAGAAGTCGGTGTCATTAAGCCATTTCCGAAAAAGCTTGCCGGAGTCATTTATTGGTGAAATGGAGTGCCCACCTACGTTTAGTCGGTAAATCATCTCAAGAGCACTGTTGTTTTGGATATGGAATTGAGAGTAATGGCCGACAAGAGGTACACCTTTATCCCCAAATTTACTGTAATAAAGGCTGGTGGGCATCGAGACAATTTCAATCCCATTTATAAATGCATATGAAGCATTTATAGATGGAGTGAAGGTTATGTTCAGTGTCTGATCCTGTATCACATTCACGCAAAATTCTTTGACAAGGGATTTTGACCCTATACTGAAGTTGCTAAGCAGAGTGAAGGGACCAGTAGTAACAGTGAAAAAGGCCTTAGACATATCGAAATTATCATGGTATGTAGAAGGGTTAAAGTAAAATCTTATGAATTTTTGGCCAGGACTAACACGAAATCTGTAGGTGAATTGAGAACGAGAGATTCGAGCGGTTTTGTAAGGGTCACGATCAATGGATGAGCCATGGGGATTGGAGAGTATACAGGTGTTATTAGATTGTTCTAAGGAAACAAATTTTGAGTGAATACCTACATCTCCAGTCCACTCCCGGCCATCTGAGTCAGTTGAGATGCCGGAGGAGCCACAGTTAAGCTTGATATCATTGATGGAGGAGTATGTAGGGGAGGGCTTAGCAATGACTGTAATTGTTAGGTAATTGAAGAAGGACACTGAGAATAGGTAAACGTAAAATCTACAAGAGTTTTGCATGGTATACTGTGACAAAACTTAGAAGTGTATGCGAAGCTGCGTCTGCGAGCGATATAAAAGATGTACATCCTAGTGGAAGTGTACATAGCAGTGCGCGGGGAAGCCCGCGTGGATGGTCAAGAGAACCGTGTGGTTTCTTTTCGGATACAGAGATGGCTACAATTATTCTTTGGAAATGGGAGATTGGTGGCTCTTGGTCCTCTATGAGAGACAAAAGGTGGGACTCCTCAGTTGATTAGTAGAAGTCTTCGTCAAAAAGCACACCATGTATAATATTTTTAATTATTATTCAAAAGCACACTAAAAATAAAGTTACAAAGAGTGTGGAAAACTAACCAGCACGTGAGAGAAGTTCTTTAATCTTTATTATTGCCACAAAGATGCTGGAGTTGATCTTCAAGCCTTAAAGCAATAATGCAAATAACAAAACAAAGAGTTGGGTTGTTGTTGGCATAGTAACAATTTAAATTTTACGTGTTAGTCTCAAATAAACATTGAAAGCACTATCATAATTTTCAAGATAAAAACACTTAGAAACCCACGTTTAAAAAAAAAATTAAAAAAAATTAACAAGACATCTGTCATAAGCACACATTCTCAACCAATTAGTAATGTATGAAACTTATCTCATGGAGCTTGGCTATAAGGGCAAAACTGGAGCAATGACTCTCGTCAAACCAGAGGGCAAAGGGGGGAGCTGAGGGAAGATGGTAATAGTGTGTTATGACTCACTTATGTTATTCCTACATTCGATGTCAATAATAGGGCCCTCAACATCTTTATTGATGAATAATAAAATTGAATTAAATAAAATAGAGCCCCTATGCATTGAATTTAGTAAACAAGTGATTGTTTCTTGTTGCCATTCGAATGAAGTGTGCAACAAGTTCTCTTTACATTCCCTTGGTGGCATGATCTATAATAAACATTCATTTTATAAAATTTAAAATCGTGCATTTTAAATGCCAAAAATATCTTTTAATTACATTGCAAAGAGATGAATGTATGTAATTGAAAAGTTCTTTAGAACCCTTTGGACAACTCCCACCTCAAAACTCTTGTATATGGAATCTCTCAATATAGTGCATGGTTAACATTAGTCAAGACTCAACCAAATAAATGCCACCTGGCACACGCACATGCCAGAGAGAAAGAGTATTAAACATGAGAATTTTAAATATACTGGGCAACGATATTACCACATGGAGGTTATGGGAAATTATTTTCCAACCTTTGAAGTGCATCTAAAAATACTTGCGAGTAATTTGTCATACTCTCCCAACTTGTGTATTCAAACGTAAACTTCATATCAAAATCACATGCAGACAATCTCAACGGCTAAAGTATAAACATGAATTATGAGTTCTCTGTACAACTTGCATATATTATGTATAAATATACATATATGGACAATTTGATTTGAAGCTAGTTTTTAGTACTATACTACAATGCGTTTTGACAAACAGTTTCAGCCATAGTGCTGAAGCATTAGGTTTCTCTCTCATTCTCTAATCAATTTTAGCATGTACTTATTTAATAAACACAAAATTTTCGGTAGTTCATAAAAAACAAAAGCCAAGCTAGCACTAAGAAGTGCAAACCTAGCCAAGAAAATCCAGGTAAAAGCCCTGAAAGTGGATGCAATACTTGAGCAATGGACAATTTGATATTTAAAAAAGAAGTTATTGCAGTTAATCAAGGTAAACAAGAAAAATTTCTTATTAAATCAGAAATTGCTTATTGATACTATATTTGGACAGATAAACCTGGAGTTCAATGGAAAAGGGTTATGCAGAATGGATATTTGGAGGTGAATTTTGTCATATTATTTTCAATTATCATATATTAATCCATGTTTTCATACGCGACGCGTGGTATGTATACTTGACCAAATCATGGTCACTAGGGATGAAAAACATTCAAGCAAAAGGCTAAGAAAAGTATAGTGTAAAACTGTTGTTCATACCAATTTTAGTGACACATTTTTTCTACAAGCTTAATTCATGTATTATATTTTTATTTTATTCCTTTAAGCATGGCTCAAGCCCATACAACTTATTGGGGAAACTGAGGAAGTGTGGTTTGTAAGGTATGAGTCGATTTCCTTCGGACTTTTTGCATGAGCCCAACTCAAGCGTGCTACCAAGGGGGCAAGGGATGTTGGTAGCACCTCAAGCTTATGGATTAGGTCTTGTACCCTAAATTTCGACCCCAAAAGAGCTTTTATATTTTGGCTGTCTGTGGCCTAAAGTTTCTACCCTAACTTATTTTTGCCTTTAAAACATAGTTGACTCCTCCAGTTGTTAGTCCTCGCTTAGGTGAGCCTCCCAAAAGTCTGAAACAGTTGAAAATGAGGAGCCAATTAATGGGGGCTTAGTCAAATCTTTCCTTAAATTATGCATAAAGCAAGCTAATTCTTAAATCCAATTAAAGCAAATCTGAACTAAATATCAATTTAGCACTTAGGAGGTCCAAAGCCCCTTTCCTTGCCCAAAACCAGTCACTAAGAGCACCTGAAACTCAATATAAAAGGCTCCAATTAGATTCAAAATAGACCAACCACATTTTACCCTTGGAGCTGAAACTTTAGAGTAAGAGCCTATTCAACCAACTAATATTCTCACAATTCTAAAGCTTGGAGTGGAAACATGGGTACAAGAGAACCATCCCTTTCATCCTCACAACCTCTCTCAATTTAACTCTTCACTAAATGTGGATCAAAGTTTCAAATCTATTGTTTTTATGTATTTTTCTGCACTTTTGTTATTAATTTTAAAGCAAAAGCCCATTCAACTAGGGTGCATTTTGACAATTCTGAAACTTGGGGATGAAAATATGGGAATAAGGGAACCTTTCCTCTCTTCCTCATGACCTTTCTCAATTTCCTCTTTTGGCTGACTGTGGGTCAAAATTTCAGATTTGTGTACTTTTTCTCAAGGTGGTCGATACCGTACCATACTGGCTGGTACGGCCGATATTTACCATTCCAGTATGTGCATAGGTACCAAAATGCAGCTATTTTGTACTGGTTTAAATACCAACCATACTGGCCGATTTTGGGCATACCTAGGGCTCTCCACGGGTCGGTCTGGGTCGGGTTTGTGCCCAACTCAAAACCGACCCGACTAGATCGGGTCTCCTAAATCTGAACCCACCATCGACCCGCTAACGGCAGCGGTTCGGGTGGTCGGATGCCAGCAGATCGCTGGTCGGGTATCGGTCGGTTTCGGATTTTGCAGAAATCGTCGCCGGTTGTCTTTATGCTCAAAATCGTCGCCAGATTTCGCCAAAATCACTGGTTTTTGTTGGATCTCTTCGAGATCTGGCCTAATCTCGAAGAGATCTCGAAATCACTGGCAGATCTCTTCGAGATTAGGTCGGATCTTGAAGAGATCTGCCAAGATCTCTTTAAGATCCGACCTAATCTCGAAGAGATTCGGAGAGATCTCAGTGTAAAATCGCCGAATCTCTTCAAGATTAGGCCGGATCTTGAAGAGATCTCAGCAGATCTCAACGAAATCAGGCCAGACCTCGAAGAGATCTGGCGAGATCTCAGTGCTAAATCGGCGGGGAACCATTTTTCAATGCGTTTTCTGGTCGGGTCAGTTGAAATCGGTTTTTCATGCTCAAACCCGTTAATTGACCCGCCGGTCTCGGGTTTTATGGGCGGAGACCCACTGCCGACCGTCGCCGGGGTCGGGTCGGACGGTTTTCGGGCCGGGTTGAGCGGGTTGGGCTGGTTGGGCGGGTTCCGGGTCTGCTTGGACACCCCTAGCATACCGGCTAGTATAGGAAAAAAACCTTCTTTTTTTTGTGGAATAATTTTCAAATTTTTGTAAGGATAGAATGGTAACTTACTTGTATTATTTTTTTTCTTAGTATGCAATGAACCATTAAGCTTTTTTTTTTTTAGTTGATGCTAAGGACTAAAACCATGCATAATTTGTTCTGAATTGAGGTAATGTTTTATGGTAAACTTTTATTTTTATTATATATATATATATATATATATAGAAAATAGTGATAAACTCGAAACGATACACCGGTATTGACAGATACCAAAATATATCGTTCTACTGGCAAAACTGGTACATCCTCCGGTCCAAGATTGACTCCCTTAATTTTCTACATTTTCTTGTATTTCAACTCATTTTGATTTCTCTCTTGTTAAAGCACCATTAGCCTCTACTCACTAAATATTACAATTTTTTGTCTTGATACTCCCCACAAATAATCACTTCTAAAGAACCTAAGGGGAGATTTAGGCTGCTCTTGTATTTTTGGCCCTTGTCCCCAACAATTGTCAACATGACATATCAATTTCACAGCAGGACTTATAAAAAGGATGAGCATGTTAAGATCATGCCTAATGAGTAGCGCATAAATGGTCGTCTTTCACTTGCAAACTGCTCATAACAATGACGAATAAGAGTATGGACGAGCATAAGTGCATTAACTCTAGACAGCATTCAACGATTGAGTATTAAATAAGAACGAAACCATTATCGCCATCATATAATGTGCAGTTAAAGGTCCGTTACAAACAACAAACATTGGGATTAAATGGCCATCATTAAGCATAAAGTCCTCCAACTGCAATGTAATGTTACACTAAGCATTAAATCAGCATAACGCTATATATAGCCAGGAAAGACAAGTAAAAGGGACATGTATACACACACAAATTGCTCTACAGATTACAGATTTCTAAAAGTGTAAGCTAACTTAAGCATCGGAGGGTCCTTGGTAGGCCTCAAACCGGTGCAATTATCTGTTTAGTGCTTTCTCTTATACAAAATCTCAAGTCATCCATTGTATTGACAAGGAGCATACTAACGAGGCGAAATCCGGCTTCATCAATGCCCAAACCTCCTAGATGAAATCTTATGCATAAAAATATACTGTACACATGACCCTTTGAAAAAAGTTATAGCACCATGTGGATGTTCAATATCACTCTTAGAGCATGGTAAAAACTTAGATAATGAGTATAACTCATGAGTACGCCATCAATGGCGAGAACTTCAAGTTCTCATCATGTATTCCCAAAGGAGTACTATGTAGTGGTCAAAAGAACCTCAAATAACGAAGTTCGATATCAAGATGAGAACTTCGAGGTTTAAGCCATAACAAAATTTCTTGACCAAAGGATGAATAAGTAAGTAAAAAAAAAAAAAAAAAAAAAAAAAGAGAGGCCTAGATAAGTGCATTGTTTATAAAACCAAAAGCCTCAAAATAGAAGGCATCCAAAACATCCATTGATTTTAAAGTAAAGCCTCAAAACAGAAGGCACCTATTGTCTTTAAGTTAAAGCCTCAAAACATTAGGCAACCAAAGTCTTAAAAAAAATAAAGTTATTTAAAATTAAAAAAAAAAAAAAAAAAAAAACTTTCAAAGAGCATTGACGACCTCTTCAATATGGCCCTTGTCCATATGAGCCTCATCCGCAACTCCACTTGTAGTAGTACCATCTCCTTCAGCAACATCGGCAACAGTTTCATCTTCTTTCTCTTTGGTCTCGTCAGTAAGGATCTCGATATCAATAGCTTCAAAGTTGAGGTTTGCAAAGTCTGCTACTTGGTTGTGATGCTTCATCATCCATCTATGAAGAAGCTCGAAGCCCTTGAAGTATTGGATGAATTGAAGATCAGAGAAGCAATCAGACTCAAGAAACTTGGAGATCACCTTCTCACGCTCCTCGTCTGTCTTCAGAAGGGTAACTTGAACTTCCTCGTCCTTTTGAATGATGAGCCTCTTTTCCACTTTCAGCATGTCCTTGAGTTCCTTCACCTTCTCCTTGGCCTTCGTCGCCTAGTCCACTACCTAGATCAGATCCTTCCTCAACTTTGAGCTCTCTGCCTTAAGTGATTCAATCTTGGAATTCGCCACCACCACCTTCTCTTCAATGCCAGGTAATCAGTCGTCAAACACAGAGATTCACCAAGAACTTGGAAAATGAGAGAAGGGTCAAAGCTTTTAACAGGTGTAAATACTCAATGAGCAATGAAAAGTAGCTGAGTAAAATACCTACACCAACTTATGACTATGGCGGCTGACTAGCTCATAAGAAGGGATGGACGAGAGACCTCCAAGCTCGTCATCAGTAACGACGTTGTGAGCTCATCCAAGGGATGTGGCAGGATCTTTCCAGACACTCTTGCCAACCTTACCCTTCCTTTTTTAGCGAGTGGTTGGAGGAGAGAAGGTCATCATCTCAAGTGAAGGCATAGTAGAAGATGGGGTACCAAAGAGAGATAAGGGGGCAGGGGTTTCGTCTTTACCCTTATCCAGCTTGCGCTTTTTCGGTCCATGAGTAAGTAGGGACAAAGGCTTGTTCTTTAAACCCTTCCCATAAGTGTACTTGTCTTTGCTATACCTATAGCCATTTCTGCAAAGCAAAAGGTTAGAAAGCTAAGCTCTCATAAAGAAAGAGGAAATAAGAAAGAATGGTAAGTTAAACCTACTTTTCTCTTCCCGGGCAATCTTCTTTAAGACAAATGCAGAAGGTTTGGGTCCAAGACAACACTTGTACAAATGACGAGGATCTACCAGGTCATCGAAATCGTCGATAGTAAGGGCAAACTCGAGAGCAGCTTGAACATATCCTTGATAACGCCCTTCTAATGTAGGACGATCAAAAATTACAAAACTAGTTAACAAGGAAAAATTAGAGAATGATAAAGTTAAAACAACCGGTTTAATGAAAATGTAGAGAGACGCACCAAGAGAGGGAATTTCCCATTTTCATAGCAACCACAGGACCTCACCCCACAGGTTATCAGTCATGGTTTCCCATCTAGATCTAGATATGAAAAAATATCGTGACTTCCAGTCACGAAAGGAAGTAGGAAAGCTACGGACAATCCTAGACTCCCTATTCCAAGGCAAAAGTTCAAAATACCCATAGTGGGTAGAAGCTTTCAGACGATATAAGTAAAGAAATTCATTTACGGTTATCATGTCCCTATCATGGACAAATACCCAAATTGACATACAGTCAATGGTCGCCCTCCATGCGTTAGGAACGAGCTGGCCAAGTGCAACATTGAGAGCATAAAGAAGTTGTGTAATAAAATGATGAATAGTAAAACGAAGGCCACATGAAAAAGGTAGCTTCGTAAAAACTCACTTTGCCATGAGCAAAAGAACAAGCTTTTTTTTTTTAGAATGAGTTAATCTTGTAACAACCCCTCCAGGGAATTGGAACCTTTTTCATATAGATTTCAAGTGTCTTTGCTCTAACTAGCAAGACTCGAAGAAAGCATGGAAAGTGATTGAAGATGAAGAAGAGGAGGGTTTTGAAACCACGATTTCAAAATCCTTATCGGTAGACTCACTACTCGATGATAGCCCAGTTTCTAGCTCGCTAGATCTAACGTCATTATCCCTATACTCTTTAGCAATCATCTATTAGTGATGAGCAATCAAAGAGTGACGAATCAAAGGAAAAAGGCTAGTCAAAATAGGTCTATAGGCGCCACAATCTCGAGGTATAAATAAACCAACTTGGGGACAATGCCCACTAGAGAACTCAAGAAATACCCTTAGCCTAGCAAAGAAGAACAAAACAGAAGGAGTTTCCTACCTAATGTAAGCAAAATCAACCATTAATGGAATGTAGAGGAAAAGGAGTCTTATTGTACAGAGGGGGCAGAAGCTTTCTTTTTATTTTAGACTTCAAGTGCAGCGTATAATGAAGAAGAAGAAGGATATGAGGATTTTTTTTGCTAAAGAAGGAAGCAAAATCAATGCGCGGGAAACACAAGGAAAGAACACATGTGCGACCAACATGGGAAGAAAACGTGGCAATCATCAGTCGAAAATGTTGCCCCATAATAAATGTGATGGGTTGAGAATCTCGAGGCACGAATAAAATGACTCACCGAGGAAGGACTTTACATATTCCTTTACTCATCCAAATAAAGGACGACAAAGGAATAAAGGGGGCAACTGACGAGTAGTGCATAAATGGTCGTCTGTCACTCGTAAACCATCCATAATAATGACGAATAAGAGTATGCATGAGTGTAAGTGCATTAACTCCAAACAACATTCAATGATTGAGTAATAAATAAGAACGAAACCGTTATCGTCGTCCAATAATGTGCATTTAGAGGTTACAAATAGCAAACGTTTGGATTAAATGGCCATCATTAAGCATAAAGTCCTCCAGCTGCAGTGTAACATTACACCAAACATTAAATCAGCATAAGGTTATATAAAGCTAGGAAAGGCAGGTAAAAGGGGCATGAATACACGCACAAATTGTTCTACAGATTATAGATTTCTAGAGTGTGTAAGCTAACTTAAGCATTAAAAGTTTCTTGGCAGGCCCTAAACCGGAGCCATTATCTATTTAGTGCTTTCTCTTACACAGGATCTCAGGTCGTCTATCGTACTGACAAGGAGCATACTCACGAGGCAAAATCCGGCTTCATCAATGCCCAAACCTTCAAGATGAAATCTTATGCATAAAGATATATTGTACACATGACCCTTTGAAAAATGTTATAGCACCATGTGGATGTTCAATGTCACTGTTAGAGCATATTTAAAAAAGGGCAAACCACCTAAGTAGCAATTTAGAAAACATTTGTTGGCAATGTTGAGCATCGAAGATGATTAAATCAAATTAATTAACCTGTACAAAAGAACCCCGATAGATGTATCATTACAATATCTTTTTGCAAGATAATGTGTCACAACATTGAACAATTTCACATAACAAGTTCAATTATCTACATTTTCAATTAACAACACGCATATGAAACATCACATAAGATCATAAACTTTAGTGGTGAAGTTAAGGTGAAAATATTTTGGCATGATGATTATACATAATGAATATTTGAATTGTATAAGGCCTTCCTAGAGGTTTTCTTAATTCCCTAAAGCTTCATCTGTATAGTAAGTGATACGGTATTATATCTGGCCAGACCTGACTGGATCAAACTTGAAAATATAACCAAAAAAAGGAAGTAACATTAAAGTTATTTCAACACAAGCCAATGAAATTCACAGCATGCTCAACTGTTCAAAGCTTCTGTACAATGTAAGTAAACTTGCCTTATAACAAATTTTTGATTATCTCAGTCTTGACTTTTCTATGCCATACAACCTAAGAAGAAGAAGATAATACATGAATAATTAAGAAAAGTATCAAGGAAGGTAATTCTGGGTCCTTCTCTAAACTTGAAAGCACCTACCTTAAAAAAAGCATTTGGAATGGTGTTAGTCATAAAATCAAGAACAAAGCCTCCAACTATCATTCTCAATAGTCCACAAATAGCTATAATGCCACCAAATATCATATCTTCATTGGTCTGCATTGCAGTCCACATGGAACCTTATTTCGGATGTTGTTAACTTCGTTCATAGAAATGAGCAATGATCCTCTTATTTGATTTCCCTTTAAACTTGGAATCAAGAGGGGCACAGTCAGTAAAGTTACAATTACCATGTGACATTACAATATCAAACTTGCTTAATAAATTCATGCATTGCAACTAACAAGTAATAACCAATTTAATTATTTATCAAAAAAAAATATTAATAATTGTTCAATATTGCCTCAAATCCCTAATTAGTTTGGTTTGGATTTTATTGACATAGAAGGGAAGGATTTTCCTTAGTGTAGAAAATAAGGAATTTATTTGGTGTGGAAGATAGTGATTCTCCTTGAGATTAGAAAGAAAAATATTCATTATTGAAGAAGTAATGAGTATTTCTTATCCATCAAGGAATGAGTTTGAAAATTTATAAATAGGCACTATTGCAAAGGGTTTGGTGGTTTATGCCAACATTCCTCCCATATAGGGAGAGGAAAAAAACTGCTAGAAGAATATAAGTGGGTTTCTCAAAGAGTAATTTGGTAGATTTTTAGGGAGGTTGTAATTCATGGTTGTGTGCAGAGAGTTTGTTTGTTTTGTGAGTGTAAGAGAGTTATTGGATGTATTGGGGCTTTGGTTTTGTGAATGTTGATTAATGTCATTGTAATTCATATTATTGATAGTGGATATTTTGGTTAGCCTTGCCCATGGATATGGGCATGGAGTTGGATGAATCACACAAAATATTGTTGTCTCTTGTGGATGTTTTATTTTCTTGTTTATGTGAACTCGCTTGTGCGAGACTCAAATTACAATAATGGATGTTACTACTTCTACTGTTGCATAACAATTGGTATCAAAACTCAAGGTTGGATCTTGGTGAAGTTAAAGAGAAAATTATGTCTAGTGCATCTTTGAAGTTTGTTCAAGGTAGATGTGCGCACAAGTTTTGGCTTGGATATGGAATCAATGATCAAATTGTTCAAGGAAAGCTTGCTTGTATTAAGGTAGAGTTCTTTCAATAAAAAATGAAGATTGCTTGATGTAATTTGAGTCAGTGTGGATATTTGTTGAATAATGCCTCAAATTCCTAATTAGTTTTGGTTTGGGTTTCCTTGATGTAGAAGGGAAGGTTTTTCCTTGGTGTAAAAGGGAAGATTTTTCCTTAGTGTAGAAGAAAATGAATTTACTTGGCATGGAAAACAAGGATTCTCCTTGACATAAAAGGAAAAATATTTCTTATTAAAGAAGTAATCAGTATTCCTTAACTATTCCATTGTCAAAGATTGGAGCTTTATTAACTTACTTTGCTTTCATTCTCTTGGTTGATGGTACCGAATTTGCTTCTAGAGCAAAATTGCAACAAATCCAAGCAAGCTATCTTCGTGTTGTGTTGACAATCACACTTGATGGTCCTAAAAAAATTAACTCAAGAACCAAATAAATGATGAAAACTCACTAAATTGCCTCCTTAAAAGAATCACATCGAGCTCAAAACCCTAGAATACATAACTCACACACATAGTCATAGACACAAAATTTCTTCATAGAGAGAGAGAGAGAGAGAGAGAGAGAGAGAGAGAGAGAGAGTACAATAGGTTAGGATACGAGATTTCAATTTTGTTCTTGAAAATTGAAATTATATCCAAGGACAATTTTGTAATTAAAAATCTATTTTTTCCATAAGTTATGATAATGTGATTTTTTTGGTAATCTTAGATTATCGTAATGTTAGGTAAAAAAAAAAAAAAAAAAACCCAACACCATATGGAAACATTATAGTAATATGACTGAAATGTGTATCACATTACGGTGAATCAAATGTCCCCTAAGTAATGTTACGTCCACAATATCTTTATAATAATTTTACAACAAATCCTATGAGGTAAGTTGCTACTAGTTATAATTTGACCTCATTACTAACATCACTTTTTTACTCATTAGTTACACCTTGCTATGTAGGGATTTTTTTTGAAATTGTTGGGAATGTACATTACTCTTTTACTTACAAACTTTAAATTTATAATGTCTTTTGGTGTTACCCATTTTGCATGGCAAAAAGGGCCATGGATAAGGGTTAAATCCTTCCCTCGAAATGGGTTTGGGGGTAGGAGTGGGTATTGGAAGACCTTGCTCTGTTTATTGATTTTTATTTATATTGCAAATATACTTTTTAACTTTCAAACTTTAAATATTGGTGTCTTTTGGTGTCATATTATTAAATTAATATTTTTATGATAAAGATTTAAATTTTTTTTTATAATTTTTAATTGTTGTATTGTTATTTTTTAATTATTTATGACTTTTATACTTGAATTATTGTATTGCTATGTTTTAGAAATTTTTATAATATTAGAACTCTATTGTTTTATTTTTATTTTTTATGTTCATGAGTTTAAAAAGAAAAATTGAGAGGGCAAGGGACAGGTGTGGGGAAAAATGGTGGGGGCCAGAAATAAAAATAATCAATCTACACCTATTCGGTTGCCATTCCTATTTGGAAGGTCAAATATGCCAGCCAGGTTGAGGTTGGTATGTGATTTTTTATTTTTTTTAAATTATACATCAAGCATAATATATCTTCATTCGTCAATAATAATAAAATCTTAATATACCACGTCATAATTATGAAAAATTTATAAGAAATTATAGTGACTAGATAGAATTATTATTGCATAAAATGTCCATCATATCACAAATCTTCCACAAGACAATTTGCTTGACTCTAAAGACTTCATTATCCAGTGCAATTTCCTTGAGGGCATGGAACACATGTTAAGCAGTGAGCCTTTTCTGCCGAAGGCCACATTCCTTCTTTGTGGCCGTGTATTCTTTTGTTCGTTTATGATCTTATCTTTTTAGCTTTTTTGTATTGACCATAAAAGAAACCAAAAACATAAACATTTGGAGTGCATTATCATTTTCCCAATCATTTTGGAGTTTCTTCCTCAAGACTTCGCAAGTCTTCCATGCCCCACCTCTCTTATTTTTCTTGTTCTTTTTATTAATCTTTGTTTTCTCCGCCACGTTTGTCCCTTTCTTTCTTTTATTATTATTTTTATTATATATATATATATATATATATATAGGAAAAAGTTAATAAATACCCTACTAAAGTTCAATGTTTAAAAAATATTTTTAAAAAAATTTTATAAGAAAAAAATAACTAGTTCTTTTTAATAATTTTTATATTTTCCATGAAGGTGGTATAAAAACTTTTCTAAAATAGTTCATTCACATATGGCCAAAGGGCATCTATTAACCAAATTCTTTGTTTTATGTTAGACAACAATCTTCATCTTTTGTACTAGTTATAAAACCAATACCACGAATCCTCTTAATTAATTCTAGTTTATTTTGGTGTGTTTTGGTCAATTTCAACTTGTATTGGGATTTCATGTGTAACGACTGATATGATCTTGTTCATTCTCTACAAGTGACAGAGAGAAATTTATATGAAAAAAATTGGTAGATTATTAATTGTAGATAAAAAAGTAATATTAGTAATGAGTTTAGATAAAAATTAATAAAATCTTGCCCACTCAATTTTTCTAAGGGTTTTTTTTTTTTTTTTGGGTGTTTGTAACTTAGCTCGTGTGTACAAACGAAGCGAGACTTCAAATTTTCATCATAAAATATGAGTTTCATTTTATGTTCTTAAGGAAATGAGTGGTCCCCCTTTTTTCTATTGTTTTCTTAATTTCTCTTCTCTCATTCTTTCTTTGTTGTATTTGATATTGTATGAAATAATTTATTATTTAATTTTTAATTTATATAATATAAAATTGATAAAATTGTCACATATTTGAATATATTTTATTATAAATATTTATTAAAAAAAATAAAAATTGTGGTAATTCCTACAGGGAATGTCGTAATATTGTTTTGTACTCAGAACATAATTGACTACTTTGGTAAATATATTAAGAGAGGAAAAGGAGTACTGAGGACTGCACAATAATTTTCCGCCTACTACAGTAACAGTAATCAGTTATCACCTTCATTATTCACGCGGAAAGAAAAGTCTCGACATCGTATTATAAATCAACTTGTCCACTTGAACGAAGTATGTCAATTATCACATTCTTTTGTAATAACTTTTTATTATACTACAAAAAAACTTTTAATATTATTCTTTTGAAAATCACTCACACTCGTTCTCCCTGTCTCTGCTACAATGGGCAACACGAATCTTTGCACCACCGTCCTACCATGTTTAACTTTCACAACTCTTTACCTCGCCTTCTTGCTGCTCCACTTATCCAATACATTAGCCATAAACTCTCCGTCTCCTTACAAACCAGTCGATAATATTATCCTTAACTGTGGCTCCTCAGACAATTCGACTGCATTAGATGGTCGGACCTGGACTGGAGATGTCAATTCAAAATTCTTCCCTCAAGAACTATCACAAAACCAGGCCTCTCTAGCCACAAACTCAGTTAAGCAACCCTCATCTGCTTCGCAAGTACCCTATACCACTGCCCGCTTTTCTGTCTCCCCATTCACCTACTTATTCCCACTCACTACCGGCCAAAAATTCGTTCGACTATACTTCTACCCAGCTACTTACAGCAATTTCGACCGCTCTAATGCTCTATTCTCTGTCAAAGCTGGAACTTTTACCCTTCTTCGAGACTTCAATGCTTCACTTACAGCAGATGCCGATGGTGATCCGGATGATACAATATTTAGAGAGTTCTGTATTGACATCGTGGAAGATTTGAGGCTGAATGTAACCTTCACTCCAAGCAATTCCAATTCATTTGCTTCTATCAACGGAATTGAAATCTTGTCCATGCCTTCTTATCTCTATTACAGTACTCCTTCTGATTATAACAGCCGGTTCCCTCTAATCGGCGAGGAGTACATGTTCAGCGTTGATAACCGAACTGCTCTGGAGACGATATACAGAATAAATGTTGGGGGGGCTACATCTCACCCACTGAAGACACTGGAATGTTCCGGAGCTGGAGTCCGGACGAAAAGTACTTGACAGAAGATTTAACATCTGTTCTACCTGTTAACACAACTATTGAACTTAAGTTCACCAAAATACCTCCGTACACTGCACCGGAAGCTGTCTATCGAACTGCCCGGACTATGGGGACGAACAAACTGTCAATAAGAAGTACAGCCTAACTTGGGAATTTCCCGTAGATTCTGGGTTTTATTACCTTGTTAGGTTGCACTTCTGCGAGTTTCAACCAGAGATTATTGAATGGCATGACCGAGTATTTCTTATTTTCATAGCAAATCAAACCGCTGAGGAAGGAGCCGACGTTATGTATGGAGTGGGAGTAGGGTGTTCCGGTATATAGGGATTACGCTGTGGCGATGTTTGACGAAGAAAGCGAAAGAAGAAAAGAACCTTTCTATAGCCATAAAAGCAAATCCGGATGACTCGTTGACTAGTTACAATGATGCAATATTGAACGGTATTGAAATCTTCAAAGTAAGCGAGTACTGTGGCAATCTTGCTGGACCCAACCCCGACCCACTTCCGTCGACTTCTCCAACGGCTATGCCCCAGCTACACTCAACAGAGTCGACGAATAACAGAACAACAATAATTGCCGTCATTGGCGTGTTACCATACTCTTGATTCTCGGATTCTTGATTTTCCGACTAGCCAAAAGAGACAAGGATTTCTGCAATTCAGCACAGGCCTCCTGCTCACTCTACCGTGTAGTTTGTGTCGTTACTTCTCACTCACTGAAATTATAGCAGCTACCAACAATTTTGACAAAGTATTTATTATTGGTGCTGGAGGGTTCGGTGACGTGTACAAAGGGTATGTTAATGATGGGGCCACCCCAGTTGCAATCAAACGATTAAAACCCGGTTCTCAACAAGGAGCCCAGGAGTTCAAGACAGAAATCGAGATGCTGTCTCGGCTCCGCCACCTCCATCTCGTTTCTCTGATTGGATATTGTAATGATGATAACGAGATGATTCTCGTGTATGATTATATGGCTTATGGGACCCTTCGTGACCATCTCTATAACACCAATTATCAGCCACTTTGTTGGAAGCAACGTCTCCAAATCTGCATTGGTGCAGCACATGGGTTGAACTACCTTCATACAGGTGCGACACATACAATCATTCATCGTGACATGAAGAGTACAAATATCTTATTAGATGATCAGTGGTTGGCCAAGGTGTCTGATTTCGGGTTGTCAAAATTTGGTCCATTACGTCTAAGTCCCATGTTAGTACAGTAGTTAAGGGTACATTCGGATATTTGGACCCGGAATATTATCGCTTTCAACAACTAACTGAGAAATTGATGTGTACTCTTTTGGTGTGGTGTTGTGTGAAGTGTTGTGTGGAAAGCCACCAATCATACGTACGACTGAGGAGCATCCAATGGGTCTAGCAACATGGGTCCTGCAATGCTATCACAATGGAAAGCTAGATCAAATTGTTGATCCATCTTTGAAGGATGAAATTGAACCAGAATGCTTGAAGAAATTTGGTGAGATTGTGGTGAATTGTTTGCTTGACAATGGAACCAAAAGACTACCAATGAATGATGTGGTTGGGGGTCTTGAGTTAGCATTGGAGTTGCAAGAGAGTGCAGAAAAAGGTGTCAAGCTTGATTTGTCAGAAGAAATTGACATGAAGGACTTTGATGAGCAAGCTCTGATCCCCATGTCTGATGTCAATGAAAGTGATGACATGATTTTTAGTAGCAGTGTAAAAGTATCGAGTACTAATAGCAGTAGTCAAGTGACCGTAGTAAGCCGGGGAAGTTTTGCTAGTAAGGATTCAGATGGTTTGATGTCCCCCAGGGCAGTGTTTTCTGAGATTATGAATCCTAAAGGTCGATAAAAAAAAAAAAAAAAAAAAAAAAAAATGTTGCTAGTTAATTTTTAATATGTCCGATCGTAACTGCCAAAATCCTTACTTAATTTCCTCCTTGAATTATGAAATTTTGAATCTGTGGAACATTCCCTAATTTGCTATTGAGCCTTAGTCTTTTAAGTTCAAATGACAAGCACTCTGAACAAAATACTCACCTGATTTTTTGTGGCAATCCAAATATGACACATGCCCCACCTTTTTGTAGCAATGCCTCTACGGGGATTCGATGGGTTTTGCATCATCCTGTGAAGTGATCTGCAAATAAGTTTTTCCCAGTCTTTTGTAATGTTTAGTTGCTGTTTATATTTTGAGTGTAGTGGAAGACTAGTTCTGTTTTTGTGTTGTTGTAATTGTTTTTGTTTAGTCCAGTGTTGTCTTCAGGGTATTGCTACTCTAGTTTAGTTTGTTTGAACTCAATTTTTCTATGTTGTACGTTTCCTTTCATTAATAAAATTCCCTTGTTATGTGAAAAAAAATATATATATATATATATATCTGGAACATCAAACTGTGACAGTGGTATCTGCGATATTTTAGCAACATAATTAGGCATAAAAGCATGATATAAATGCTCCAAATTTCACCAATGCGTATCCCTATTAATTAGATCGTAGCCACCTTCATATCTGGATTAATCACTTAACAAGCAAAATATTCTTGTGACAACTGATAAGAAGCACTATGGAGCTAAGGATCTTCAATTCTTGATAATCTCGAATAGATTCTCCATTTCCATTATTTCAGCACAGACTCTGCTTTAACAATTAACTTCCTTCCTAACCTGCCAGAACACTGTGCCATGTATAAGATGGAGAATGACCAACGTAGCATGCATAAGCAAAGCATTTACGATAATACTTGGCCTTCCAAATTCTTTCCAAAATTAAGTCCGGAACATTTAACACTCCCCAACGCTTAAAAAAAGGCTTTCTCTTTTAGAAGGTAACACTCTCTAACCTTGCTTAGAGCACTAGCAATGGGGGGTGTTGCAATTTTACAACCAAATCCTCAAAAATAATGCCCCATCCGGGTCTGGGTTTTTATAAATTTTTGCATCCTGTGAATAGTTGGTTCTTCTATACAAAACCAACTATAGCACAAGATGTAAAAAAGAAAAATGTTATTTTATTCCTCTCTCTCTTGTCTCTTCTCGCTCTTTCTTCTCTGTTTCTTTTTCTCTCTCTTGGTGGATTTGGTGGTACTGGGCATAGATTTTGGTGGCTGAGGTTTGAATCGATGGCCGGGTTTTGAATCAGTGGCTAAGCCTTGGGTTTCCTCTCGGTGGTTTTGGCAGCGTTGGGCTTTGGTTTCGGGTGTGGGACTTGAATCAGTGGCGGGCAGCGTGGGTGTGGTGGCTTGGGTTGAAATTGGTGGGTTTAAATCAGGTGGCATGGGTTGGTGGCGATTTCGGTGGGTTTAAATCGTATTGGCTTTTTCGATGGTTGTGGGTTGTTGTAGGCATGGGTGTGGTGACTTGGGTTGAATCGGTGTGGAGATTGGGTATTTTGGCTTGGATCTAATGGTGTGGTTAGGTTTTTGGTTGGTTTTGTGTTTTGGTGGTGTGGATTGGCAATTAGTTTTGTTGTTTGATTTTAGTGTTTCAGTGGTGGCCGAGTTTCAATTGCAGGTGGTTGTTAACAACGCTAGGTTTGTTGTGGTGGTGCGGCGGCAGCAGGTTCTGTGGTTTTGGATGATTTGATTTGGGTTTGTTGTAATTTTTTTTTTTTTTGTTGGTTTTTTGTGATTTTGGAATGGGTTTGTTGGGATTTTGCTTTGTTTGTTTTGGGTCTGGATTCTTGTTGATTTTGGTATAGATAGATTTAGTGGATTTTGGAAGGGATGGATTTGGTTGTTGAGCTTGTGGTATGGAGTTGGTTGCTGGGAGCACTAAGAGGAAAGGAAGACATTGGTAGGCAGTAGCAGATTGGAAAAAAAAAATAGATAAAAAGGAAGAGAGAGAAAGAATAAAATTTATATTAATTTAATAAGTTGTATGTAAAAATAGAAACTGGGATGTTGGTTGAGTTGTAAAATGAGATAGTATAATAGATAAAGTAGGTTTCGAAAGTGTAAAATAAGAACTTTTTTGCATCCTGGATGCTAATGCTCTTAGCCAACATAGCTAAGTTAAAAGATTAAGTTCTTGTAAACCCGATCCGCCCTTATTTTTTGAAATACACAGCTTATTCCACTTTGTCCCCATTAGTATGAATTCACCATCTTTGCAATCTCATGACATATATTTTGTGGCAATTTAAAATAGCCAATCACATAGGATGGGATTGCTTGAATCACATAGTGAAAGATTCTAATTTTTAATTAGTATAACAAATTTTTTGATAAGTTCATAAAAAGAAATCGGTAAGTGTAATAATGCTAAATTGCTCTTTTAAGTTTTTAACTAAAATCTCCTTTTAAAAAAGTTGTTGTTGTTGGTTTTTTTTTTTTTTTTTAATCAATAGAAAAGAACAGCAGCAGATTACAAAAGAGTTGGGTGAACCTAGCTGTGGTGGCCAGGGTTTTTGGTTGCTAGGCTAACTAACCTATACACTAAGCTTAAGATGACCCTTGGAACAAAAGTAGATTTACACACAAAATCCTGCTGTTGAAGGGCCACAATATTAGCAACGATAGTTCTATCCGTCCAACTATTTGGACATTTCAAGTTACAAGCCTAAACTATTCCTTTGCTATTGGACAAAAACAAAATTCTACCAAAACCAAGATTTTTAGCTATCAACACAACCTCCACTAGAGCTTCTTGTGTTGCTCCAACTACTATTGCTATTGCACTTCTAGCACCACCCTTGAAAATGGTCAAGCCTTGAAAGGTGTTAGCGTCATAAGCTAGGGCTGTTCTGCCACTTCTTCTTGTTTTAGCTCCTGAGATTTTGATGATCACCTCCCAATCCCCTCCTATGCTCTAGTTGACTGAATTAGTTCTTATGGATTTTTTGCCTAGATTCCTTTCCATGCTAAAAGCTTCCTTAAACCTACAAAACAATCTTTGAGCAGTGAGTATAACTTCCAAAGGGTTAGGATTTTTGCCTTCATCAGTAACAAGATTCCTATAATTCTAGATGGTCCAAAGAAAGGTGAAGACAGCTTGCAAGTAGTCTATCATATCTTGCTTCAAATTTTTATATCTAATTAGTAAATTGCTAAGCCATTGCTAGACAGGAGTGTCTCCTAATTCAGATGTGTGTATTGCCAAAGGGGAACCATGCCAGCATGCTCTAGCAAAAGAACAGTAAAGGAACAGGTGGGACAAGGATTCATCCTCTTCCTTGCACATTGGGCAAGTACTGGTAGTTGCAATACCTCTGCTCTTAAGTGTAAGATATATGGGGAGGCTATCATGCATTAACTTCCACACAAAAAGACTGGTTTTATGAGGTACCTTCACTTTCCAAAAAAGATTCCACACCTTTGTTGGAATTAGCTAAGGCCTAGGGTGTATTTTTAAGTCATGGTGTATGAAGATTATGATTATATATATATATATATATAATTTCCCTAGTTAGAGTTTGATTAGTTTTAAGTTTAAATTTTGTATTATTATATTTAATTGTTGATTTTATTGCACTATAAAGTTTTTAATGCCCTCTGTATAGCCATCTCTATTTTATTCCTTACTCCTCTTTACCACCTTTTTATTTTCTAAATAACAGTTATTAATTGACGTTTAATTTCTTTTTTTTTTTCTTTATTACTTTGTATGTTCCCTTGCTAGTTGTAAATTTTATGGTTATCAATAAGAAATAGATATCATGGATGGCTTAAATAGTTATAGATGTAGTTATGTCAGTGGTATGTCAAAGGTTTTTTTTTTTAATTTTTAATTTTTTTTATGAGGGATGTGGCTAAATTTAAATGTTAAATAAAATGATATGAGAAAAAAAAATACATAACAATAAACACTAACTTATCCAAATAATTCTATGTAATATAATAATAGTTCATTCTTATATACTATTTTAAATTATTTATAATGCAATATGATAATATTTAACAATCAAAGTCATAAAAAAAATAAAAATAAAAAACCTTAAAACACAAAACTAAATCCTATCAACCAAAATAGAGCTCTAAAGAATACAAAACTTTATCAAGCTAAAATACTGATGCAAGAAAAATAAAAATAAAAATCCACCAAAAAATTTGAGGGAGAAAGAGTGGGAAATAGCCACTTTTTTGTGAGAGAAAATTATGTAAAGAATGGAAGAGTGAATGACAAATTTATACTAAGAGGATGATAATAAAAAGAAACAAAATAAATGAAGATAAAAGGAAAAAGGAAGAGTGATATCAAGGTAGAATGTTTGGGAAGATGAAAAGGTAAAGAGAATGAGAAAGATTGGAGAAAGTGTAAATGTTAAAAAAAAAATGAGTACAATTTGATGAGCACAATAAAAAATTACATTTTTTATTTTTTAAAACAAAAAAGAGAGAAAATATAAATAATTTAATGATAAGGAGGATGTGGTTCAATTTCAATATTGAGTAAAATAGAAGAGAAGAAAAAAATAAGAAAAAATTAAAAGATATAACAATAAACACTAAATTATCCAAATTATGGTATGTAATGGAATAGTATTTTATTTTTATCTACTATCTTTAATTTTTTATAATGTAATCGGATAAAATTTAACAATCAAAGAGCAAAATAATAATAATAATAATAATAACTTAAAACACAAAACTAAATTGTATCAACCTAAATTAGAGTTCTTAAAAACACAAAATTTTATCAACCTAAAGCAGAGATGCAATAAAAAATAAAAATCCACCAAAACATTGAGAGAGAGAGAGAACCTTTTTGTGAGAGAAAACTATGCAAAAAATGGAAAAGAGTGACAAATTTATAGTAAGAGGGAAGGAATAAAAATAGACAAATAAAGGAAGATGAATGGAAAGATGAATAGCTATATTAAAGTAGAGGGTAGTGGGGAGATGAAAAGGTAAGGGAAGAAGCAAGGTTGAAGAAAGTATAAATATTTAAAAAATAAGTGAATGTAAAAAAAAATTATAGGAAAATTGGAAATAAAAAAGAAATATATATAGATGTTAAAACCGACAAAGATGAATATATAAAGTCAATAATCTATTTATATTTTTTTTATAAAAAAAAGGAATAAATAATAAATAATAATTATGTGGCAAATGACATGATGATGAGGTGGTGTAACAGGAGCTTAGTAGCAATAAATGCCACGCTTCAACTTTTAATATTTATATATCATTTATGAAGTAAAATTACAAGTTTTCTCATGTTGAATATTAACAAAAGAAAAGAGAAAATGGTGCATGTAAGGCATTGCATTGCTTACTTTTAAGGGAAAATGATGTAAGCAAGACATATATTTAAGTGTGCTATTTAATAAATTTTAACTCGACTGCTGGAAATGGAGAAGGGCCCCCTTTCCCCCTCCACTCTCTTGCTCTTTCTACAAACTGATACAAACGGACACACACCTACCCCTTTTTTACTTTGCACAAACATACACATCAAACCATGGTGGTATAAATCAGCTATAAGTTTTGTTATAGTTGTTCCCATTTTTCCGTTTTATATTATTTATTTGAATTTGGTAATCTATGGCAACATTACAGCACATTAAAGAATATTTTTTGAAATTTCTTACAGAATAGAACCACTTGTCTGCAAAGAATACACCAATAAACGCCCTGTTCTTATACCTTACCACAAGGGTGGAAGGCGGTTGCATATTGGATTCCAGGTACGGCTCTTTAACAACACATAAATGTGGACTAAAGTCTCGTTCTCTCCCTGTTTTTAATATGCTCATGGTCTGTGTAGGAATTTACTGAAGATTTGGCAACTCGTTCTCATGCAATCATGGATCATCTACACTCCATAGGGGTGGGCTCTATTAACCCTTCCAAAGTTAATATATCTCTCTAATTTCTTACATGCAAGAGTTTTATTTTTCAGATAGAGATCTTAAAGAATGAGTCTAATATGCAAGTCCTGTGTCATAATTGGCATGTGATTCCATTTTTCTTTGAGAGTTCTCGACGCATAATGGATTTTCATGAATAATAAATAAAAGGGAAAAAAAATCCTAGACTTCACCACCCAAGGGTGCTTAGAATCACTATTAACTTGTAGAGAAAACTCTAACTCAAATTTATTTATTCAAATTGAATTGTCTCAAACTATTCTTGGAGTCTCTTTTTAATAGGCTTTGTTGGGGACATATTTTTATGTAATTGGCATATCATTTGACAAAATGCACTTTACTTGTATTTCGGTAAATCTAAGTAGGTTCAAGATGATCATTACAAGTGGTTAAATTGAATATATGAAGATTACTCAAGGACTGTTCAAGAAAAGTGTAAATCTGCAGATCTCGATACCTGCTCGATAGAAGCTTGATCTGTCAAGATCATTAAAGCTTAATAGATGTCTCGATCGATCGAGCTTACAGGTTTTCAGACTATAGCCAGCAACGTTTTTATTCTAAAAAGCTATTTGTTTGTGGGTTTGTATAATCCTTATTGAACTAGGAAAGCCTAAGGTTTGTGTAAACCTATTTGGAATAGGAGAGCCCATTAAGCTCCTATTTAAAGGAGGTGGAAAAATAAAAACAAAATCCTAGAGAGCTTCATAAGGTTTTCTTTTTGAAACCCTAGCCTCCTCCTACAGAAGAAATAGTTTTTGCTGCGTTTCTTGTACGCCTTTGGGTTCTGTAACCAAGCAAAGTCTCGTGCACCAACATTGAAGATCTTATTGGTGTTTCTATGTGAAGCTGTTGCAAATCAACTACAACAATCAAAGGGTTACTGTGGAGTTAGTCACGTACTAGCATTCGTGCAAAGGAGTAAGCTGCGTACTAGGATCCACACATCAAATTGGTTAGTCACGTACTTGGGAGCCGAGCATCAAAAGGTGGAACTGTCACTATAGAACAAGTCCAATTAGGTATTGGGGTAAGGGTTCAACTGTAGGTTAGTATAAAGTATTGGGATTCCTTTACTTTCAACTGCTTGTTGTGATAATGGTGGAGTTTTAGGAGTGTTGACCTGAAAATCACCAGGTGGGGTTTTTGCCGTCAGGTTTTTCCCATTCATAAACAAATCACTGTGTTATTTATTTTCTGCTGCATATTTAGTTTATTAGTGATTTGTTTGTACTACCACGCGTTTGCATATTAAATTAATTAATTAATAACTTGGCTAATTAATTAATTAATTTAATCACAAGGGGTCAGTACGTTTTTGGCCTATTAAGTGGTATTAGAGCAGGCACACCCTGATTAGGTTTAATCTTTACTGTATTGATCCATTGACCCCTGTTTGTCATGGATAGGGGACAGTCGTTAATTATTCCTCCTTTATTTAATGGCACTAACTATGCATACTAGAAAGTACGTATGAAAGCTTTCTTGCAGTCTTTAGATGAAAAGGTGTGGCAAGTTGTGGAGATTGGCTGGACCAAGCCAAAAGAAGCGCCGGCCAATTGGGATGAAGCCAAGATCAAGGCAGCAAACTTCAACAGCAGAGCATTGAATGCCTTATTCAGTGCAGTCACCAATAAGGAGTTTAAGAAGACATCCTCTACAGAAACTGCAAAGGAAGCATGGACCATCCTCCAGACAACCTATGAGGGTACAAAGGCTGTCAAGAATTCAAAGCTTCAAAGACTCACTACAAGATTTGAAGAAATAAAGATAGAGGAGGATGAGTCGTTCGATGAGTTCTATGCTAAGCTTAAGGACATAGTGAATTCAGCCTTCAATCTTGGAGAAACCATTCCTGAACGCAAGATTATGAGGAAAGTGCTCAAATCTCTATCCGAGAGATTCCATGGAAAGATTACTGCTATAGAGGAATCAAAGGATATTGACAAGATTCCTTTGACTGAGTTGGTTGGAAACTTGCAGACCTACGAGCCAGGATTATCTAAGATTGGCAAGTCAGGTAAAGGCAAGAGCATGGCCTTGAAGGCAAAAAGCAGTGACATAGATGAGTCTTCCGATGATGAAGATTCCAAAATGAAGTTTGTTTGGTTCTAAAGACTTAGGAATTTATGTATTTAGAACTCTAATTTGTATTGTTGGCAAACCATGATCAAAACAGGTTGTTTAGTCTTGTTTAGGCTTGCTCAAAGTTGTGCGTTTATGTAAAGTTGGGATCGAGTGGCTGCAGAAAGCATTAGTGACTTTCGGCCTAGCTCGATCAATCGAAGCTTAGGCTCGATCGATCGAATCTCGGGCAGAATGTTTTTTTTCTGCAGATTTTCAACTCAGCCCTAGCCTATTTTAAAACGTTTTAAGGTTTTATGTTTTGCCAAGGTATATAAGGCAAACCCTAGCCACGTTTTACAGGTTGCTCATGTTACTCATATTGCTGTTTTGTGTAAATCTCTTGTGAGATCTAGAGGAGGTTTCCTTTACACAAAGCTTAGGGTTTTCAAGGAGGAGATGTTATCTATACCTTGATGATCAATTCAGTTGCTGCCATTGGAACTTAAAGATACACAAGCCGGTGTGCTTGTATTTGTTGGAGAATCCAAAGAAAGAAGGAGTTCGTAGTCTCGGAGCTTGCATATGGTCGTGTCAGTAAGTTCTACTGGTAGGTAGCAATAAGAAGTCGAGCATGGGGGCTTGTAAGTCTTATTGTATGAACTTCGATTCTTTCAAGATAGTGGATTCAAGTTTACCTTGAGGATAGCTAGGTTAAATCCTCCATAGATTTTTACCTTGTAGTTTCTTGGGTCATCATATCATTGTGTTGTTTACTTTTTCGTTGCTTTATACTTGATATGATTGTATGATTGTGATAACCTAGATTTGCATAATTTGACTAAGTTCATCACTTGGCTAATTAATTAGGTTAATCTGGTTGGGTTAAGGGGTCTAAAAACAGTTCAAGTGGTATCAGAGCGGGTAGCTCTCTATTTGTTGATCTTTTGATCTCTGAGCTGATCCTTAACCCCTGTTGTCATGGAACACGAACACTCTCTAGTTATTCCTCCTCATTTCGATGGGAATAATTATGCTTATTGGAAAGTAAGGATGAAAACATTCCTGAAATCTATTGATGAGAGAGTCTGGAACTCTATTGAATACAGATGAGAGAAGCCCACTACTCCTATGAGTGAATGGCAAACTTCTCAAAAAGAAGCAGCTGGGTTCAATAGCAAAGCTATGAATGCCATCTTTAATGCTGTTCCTATGGAGGAATTTAAGAGAATCTCTAATGTTGAGGTTGCTCATACTGCTTGGAAAATCCTCCAGACCGTGCATGAAGGCACAAAGGCAGTTAAAATTAATAAGTTACAGCAGTTAACATCTAAATTTGAAAGCAATAGGATGTCTGATGATGAATCTTTTGATGAATTCTATGCTAAACTGAATGATATTATTAATTCTGCTTTTAATCTGGGTGAAATCTATGATTAACCTAAAATTGTTAGGAAGATTCTTAGATCCTTGACTGAGGACTTTGGACCCAAAGTGACTGCCATCACTGAAAGCAAGGACGTGGACTCCATCCCTGTTGATGAACTTGTAAGATCTCTTCAGTCCTATGAGTTAGACCTACCCAAAGCTAACAAATCCAAATCAATGGCTCTTAAGTCAATTGATGATGTTGATATTGGTGGATTTGATGATGAGCTCTCTGCTACAGAGATTGTGTACCTTGCCAAGAACTTTAGAAACTTTCTTAAAAACAAAAATAGAAAGGCAAGAGGTACAAACGCTGCTGAACCTAGAAACTTTAGGAAGAATGATCCCACTAAGGTTAATAATAATGAAAAACCTAGAGAAAACATTGGTCAATCTTCAAACAATTCTATGGGTACTCAGTGTTTTGGATGTCAAGGGTATGGTCACATGAAATCTGAATGTCCCACATACTTAAGGTCTAAGGGGAAGGCTATGGCTGTAACCCTTAGTGATAATGAGGTTTCTGATGATGAGTCTGGATGTGACGAGGATGGAAACTTCATTACTTTCATTGTTATTGTTGTAGTTAATGAAAGTGTATCTGTTGAAGAGAACCCTTCTGATGGAGAACTCTCTGAGGATGCAGATCTTCAAGAAGCCTACAATAAACTTTGCAAAGTTGCTGCAAAGGATGCTATGAATGTTGAATTAGGCTTAAAGAAAATTGCATCTCTTGAGCTTGAAAAGAAAAATTTGCTTGTTAAATTGTTTAATGCTAATGATCTTTTGAACAATGTGAAATATGAGAATATGCTCTTGCCTAATAAAGTTAAAACTTTGGAACATGATTTATCTGTTGCTAGATTTGCTAGTTCTAAACTTGATCAAATGCTAAGTGTTCAAAAGGCTCCTTCTGACAAATTTGGATTAGGTTTTGTTGAAAGCATCACTGTGTTTGCACCAAATTCCACAAACTTTGTTCCTTCTTCTTCCAATGAATGCCCTGTGAGTGAGGTTGCAAGTGAGATTGTCAAACCTGTAGAGGTCACACCTCGTAGGAAGATTAGGGTTAATTTGAAAGAGTCTAAACCTAAGGAGTCTACCCTTTCTAAGGACAAGATGCATGGTAAGCATGTTTGGGTTTGTCATTTTTGTGGAAAGTCTGGACACATTTGTCCAAATTGTTATAAGCTGCAAGCAGCTAAGCGAGCAAATAAGCCAAAAGTACCTGTGCCTCAAGCACAAGATCCTATGGCACTCATTGGTGAATTGGCAAAGGCTCTAAACCTTTATTCCAATCCTGGAGTTGGAAATCACTCTAATGTGAATAAGAACTCCAATGCTCGTAGTGCATCTAAAAAGTTTTGGATACAAAAGGCACGATCTAATTGAGTCGTTCTGACATGGTCCTTCTGCTTCTTTGCTCTATCTTTTGTGACCGTTGTTCTTTGGTTTCTTTTTACCTTTTTGTTCCTAGGATTTGCATTGCATAACATTCATGCATTTCATTCTAGGATTTTTTTTTTAAATTAAAAAAAAAAGGGGAAAAGGAAACAAATTGTGTTTTGCATTCTCTCTCTTGGTGTTTGAAAACAAGGTTGGTCAATTTATTTTCACATAACATGTCTCTGTACCTTGTTTAGCTTTGATGAGCTAATTTATCGCACTTGACTAGTTGAAACTTTGTAGTGCATGTTGTGTGGGAAAGATGTTTATGGTGTTTATCACTTTGTCTTAATCTTGAAGTCACATGTTATTTGACTGTCGACTTGATCCTTTTGAGAAAGGCATAAATAACCATCTTACCACTGTTCACTAGCCAATCATGAACACCTTAGTGCATATCGTAAGATTCTGTGCTCGAGAAAGTGTAGCACATGCACAAAAGGAACATAAGGTATAGCCTCGGTTTAATTGCTTAATGCTTAAAATTGGTGTGTACTATTAGACTTGATGCCAAATCACATAATTAAAATTGGTGTGTAGATTATCCCGGCTTTTAATAAGTTTCTGAACAACTAAAATCTATGTGTACAATATGAGGCAAAATTCAATAAACTTACATGATTGCAAGCTTATGTTCTAAGAGATGTGGGAGTTATATAATGTAACTTTTTAGGTGATAGTCTCTTTTAAATTCTATGTGATGGATTTTGTAGACCTTGTGGTCGATTTCTATTCACATATCACCTCACATGTATCTTAAGCTTTTGCTAGTTACATACACTACACAAGTTACTCTTTGGTAAACATTGTACATGTTACGGTGTGTGTTTTTGGTCTGACCAACCAAGTTTGAAAAATCCCTTGAGTTTTATGCACAACTGATTTGTTGCTTGGGAATTAAAAAGGGAGATTGTTTGAAATCAAAATCTTTGGGAGAATTGGGTTTAAATCTTGGGATTTTGAAAAATTTTCATCTCATACTCATGCATGACATGCTCATTTTTTCCAATGCTTTGAGGGGAGTTGCATCAAAATTCTAGTGTTTTTCAAAAACTCATTTTTTTTTACAATTTCAATAGATCGAGTCTGTTTTTTGATCAATCGAAATTTCATTTAAAAATTTCTGTGAGCGTCTGTCTATTTCGATTGATCGAAATTGTTTTTCAATCAATCGAATATCGTGAATCAGGTTTTAAAAAAAATCTGAGTTTGACTCATTCAAAATATTTTTTCAAAAGTTTTTCAACTTTTCTCTCTCTCCGACTCGGCAAAGCACAATCACCAAATTTTTGTCATTTTCCTCCAAAATTTTTTCAAGGTTTTTCTCCTCTAAGGCCGGTAAGACCTTTATACCCTTTCTTTTGCATTGTTTTTCATGTTTTCATGCATTTTTCTCATGGTTTTTGGGTAAATTTTCGGACTTTGCATAAATTAGGGTTTTTGTTTAATCAAGCCTTATTTTGTGAAATTGATCAATGGATTTTGTTGCTATATCGATATATTCATGATATATGTTGGTTAATTTGATCAATTTGGTGTTTTGTGAAAAATTACAATTTCTAGGGCTTGTATTGAATCCGATTTGGGGATTTTGTTCAATTGGGTTAAAATTGATGAAATTGGCTTGTTAGATTGATGAAATTGATCATTCTAATCTGTTTTCTAACTTGTGTGATGATCAATTCGTCAATTTGTTTCAAAACATTCAAATGGTTTTCAATTTTTTTGGGGTTTTTGTTAGAAACTCTATGCTTAAGCCAATTTTGTGAATTTGAACTTAAATTGAACCTAGTTTCACTACATTAGAACATGCATCATGACATTTAAATTATTCATGCATCATATAGATTTTGGTTCTATATCTATTTCATGCTAACTTGTAGTCTGCCCGTGTTTTTCCTTTTGTTTGTTTTCTCTTGGTTCTGTTGTGCGTCATTGTCCTTCTTTAGCACCATGCCTAGGAAAACTAGAACCCATAGGACCCCCTCCACTTCTTCTGTGTCACCCTCTAGGAGTGAGTTGTTTAAGGATGCCAAGAGTAAAGAAGCCTTTGATAAGCTGAACAGTAAGAGGAAGATTTGGGCTAAGCGTTCTGTTATTCTAGATGAGGTTGATCCAGCCATTAGGGCTAATTTTGAGAGTCAAGGTTGGTTGTCCTTGTTGGAGATAGATCATCCACCTCCAACCGCCCTCATTAGAGAGTTCTACTTAAACCTCTCTTGTCACGTCTATGATTCCAACACCCTTGTTAGGAGTTGGATACGAGGTATAGAGTTCACCATTACTCCTGATGTAGTGGCTGATGCTCTTGGGGTCCCGGTCGTTAGACAGCCTGACTATCCTTATGAGAAGTCTCCACCCCTTGATGACGTTATGTCATACATCACTAGGTCTTCTATCCAGTGGAGTTCTGATCCTCGGATCACATCCACTGAGCTCCCTGAGACTACCTATCTTTTTCTTAGGATAGCGGGTCATTCTTTGTGGTCTATCTCTCATCTCCATACCATCCCCATTGAGAGATGTGTGTTTTTGTACGCACTTGTGTCTTGTGCTTCTATTTCTTTTCCTCATCTGTTTCTTCGTTCTTTGAACGAGATCTATAGGAGTAGCGTTGTTGGTCACACCCTTGTTTATCCTATCTTCATTCATACTATTTTGTTGTTTTTAGGTCTAGATGGTTTCCCCGCTTCTGAGCTCGTCCATATTACTGGTCCCATAGGTGTTTCTTTTCTTCATTTGAGGGCTGCCCATTTGAGGCCTCCTTGTGTTCAGTCTTCTAGTGTTGCACCCCCTCCTCCCCCTTCTACAGGTGATGCACAGGCTGAGGCGTCTAATGCTGCTACTGCTGCTGATGTTCCTCCACCGACTACTTCGGATGATTCAGACATTCAACGCACGTTGGATCATGTCTTGACCGTTCAGGCGGCTCATGGATAGATTTTGGTGGACTTGCTCGACGAGGTTCGTGCTTTGCGTGCAGAGTTGGCGCTTTCTCGACGTTCTCCTTCACCACCTCCTTTTGATGATGGGTTATGATTGCCCTTTGGCATTTCGTCACAAAAAGGGGGAGTAGATTTTGATGAGCCTGTAGAGTTTTTTGTTGTGTAGGGAGAGTTTTGTGTTTTTTTTTTGGGAGCCTGTGGTGATTAGATTGTATCTAGGAGCTGTATCTTGTATTTACATTCTTTTGACTCTAGATGTATTGTTGGTGGATTTTTCATGTTACTTCCAGTTACATTTATTGTTCTATATGATTATTGTGTTCACTGCTTATTGATTTATATTTATGAGTTATTCATTGATATATGTCTTTATTTTGTATTGTGTGGAAAATACAAGAATGCTTTGTTTAAAAGGGAGTTAACATTGTTTTTGTTGTATCTAACTTAGGGGGAGAGTTAGTTTACATATTTGGTGTTTTACTGTTTTTCTATCACACATGTGTTTATGTGTTTGTTGAGTATTTCAGGAAATACAGGTTGATTCAATTGAGCTGCTATTTACACTTGCAACTAATGGATAGTAGTTAGGATTGAATTTGTTGTTATGAGCATTTTTTTTGTAAAGGGCTTTATTTTGTAAATTTTGAGCTTTTAGTTGTGTTTTGTCAAGGATTGCCAAAGGGAGAGTTTGTTAGGTTCTAAAGACTTAGGAATTTATGTATTTAGAACTCTAATTTGTATTGTTGGCAAACCATGATTAAAACAAGTTGTTTAGTCTTGTTTAGGCTTGCTCAAAGTTGTGCGTTTATGTAAAGTTGGAATCGAGTGGCTGCAAAAAGCATTAGTGACTTTCGGCCTGGCTCGATCGATCGAATCTTAAGCAATATGTTTTTTTTCTATAGATTTTCAACTCAGCCCTGGCCTATTTTAAAACGTTTTAGGGTTTTATGTTTTGCCAAGGTATATAAGGCAAACCCTAGCCACGTTTTACAGGTTGCTCATGTTGCTCATATTGCTGTTTTGTGTAAATCTCTTGTGAGATCTAGAGGAGGTTTCCTTTACACAAAGCTTAGGGTTTTGAAGGAAGAGAAGTTATCTACACCTTGATGATCAATTCAGTTGCTGCCATTGGAACTTAAAGATAAACAAGCCGGTGTGCTTGTATTTGTTGGAGAATCCAAAGAAAGAAGGAGTTCGTGGTTTCAGAGCTTGCACGTGGTCGTGTCAGTAAGTTGTGTTGGTGGATAGCAATAAGAAGTCGAGCGTGTGGGCTTGTAAGTCTTATTGTATGAACTTCGATTCTTTTAAGATAGTGGATTCAAGTTTACCTTGAGGATAACTAGGTTAAATCCTCCCCAGGTTTTTACCGTGTAGTTTCCTGGGTCATCATATCATTGTGTTATTTACTTTTTCACTACTTTATATGATTGTGTGATTGTGATAACCTAGATTTGCATAATTTGACTAAGTTAATCACTTGGCTAATTAACTAGGTTAATCTGGTTGGGTTAAGGGGTCTAAAATGCTGTTCAAAGTCCTACATTACAAGGCAGTTCAAGAAGTTTATGAAGAATGCCAATGGGAGGAGCTTCGATAATGGCCGCAGACAATCCAGTTCTTTTCAATCTAAGGGCCAAGATAAAGGGAAAAAGGATACTAAGGATGGCAGTCAGTACACTGTTCTTGCAGGACTAAAGTGTTTTCAATGTCATGGATTTGGTCACATGAAGCAAGAATGCCCCACATATCTCCAGAGCATTGGAAAGAGTAAGGCACTTGCTGCAACCTTGAGTGACACTGAGCCTGAAGATGATTCCGACAATGAGGATGATGGAATCTTAAATGCCTTCACTGCCACAGTCAATACTACTGAAAGGATTGTTGAAGACGTGGAAGAAGAAGAAGAATTGGTGGATTCTAAGTGTAAGAAGATGGATGATCAAGATGATATCCATACAGCCTATAAGAAGCTTTACAAGCTCTCTGAGAAGCATGAGAAACTGTATAGGCTGGCCACCATGAAGCTCAGTGATGTGGAACTTGATCATGAAGAGCTTTCCACAAAATTTGATGAAGCTAAACAAACGATTGGTGCACTGAGGTTTGCGAACAATTTCTTGGCTGAGAAGACCAAGAAGCTTGAAGTGGAGCTATTTCAAGTCAGAGCTTAATTGAAAAGGGCTTTAAGTCAAAGCTTGATGAGATGCTCAGCATTTAGAAATCTGCTTCGGATCGAACAGATTTATCCGAACCAGATTTAGGGTATGGTCTTTCTTCCTCTAATATTGCTTCTACTAGTGCTACTGTGTTTGTTTCTCCTGCTAATAATATTGAAATTGAGAACACTGATGTTAAAATTGAATTAGCTAGTGAGAACTTAGACAAGGGTAAATCTATCTTAGGAGCACCCCCTAAGCAGGATAAGAAAGATGTTAAAAACCGTAGGGCTAAGAAGGCTAACTCTCAAAAGCCTAAATAGAAGAAGTAGCATCTCTGTCATCATTGTGGAGCTGCCGATCATACACGAACAAATTGCTACAAGTGGTTAGCCACTCAATAGAGCAACGGCATGATCGCATCTGGAAGCTAGAATCAGCTTTAACCCTCTCTTGCTCCTCTTGGTGATCTTCTCAAAGCCCTCATGTTCTTTTCAAACTTGAACGGGTTCAACTCTTCTCCCTCACTATTGGTTCAAGGGTTTAATCAAAGAAAAGGACTCTAAGTGATTTTATCAGTTTCTTCTATCTTCTTGTTTTTGTTTGTTGCATTACTTGTGTGTTTTACATTTTTTTGAGTCAGTCTTTGCTTTGTTTAACATGTTTTAGCTTGTTTTTTTTCAGATTCGTTTATTTTGTTTTTCAAAAAAAAAAATTGAAAAAAATCTGAAAAATACAAAAATAATGTGTGTTTTGTGTACTTTGGTACTTTACCTTGGATGGCCATTGAAATAAAGTTTTCTAAACTTTGTATCATCTATAGCTTAGATGAGCATTCTTATGCATAACTAAGCAAGTGAGCTTTGTGGCTCTTGTTTGTGATGAGTAAGATCAAGTTATCTCTTGAACTTAACACTCGTATCACTCTTTTTGACGGGTAGGACTAGAAAATCGTAAGAGAAATGCATAAATAACCATCTCACCACTGTTGCCCGCCAATCATAATATGACACATGTATGCTTCGGCATAGCAAAAGTGTAGTGTCAAAGACACTTGTATGCTTCGGGATTGCAAAAGTGCAGTGTCAAAGACATCCGTATGCTTCGGCATAGCAAAAGTGCAATGTCAAATGCTTAACATCTTGGGTATTTCTTTTCTCTCTCTTATATGCTCATGCATGATATGATAAATAAAAGAAAATATGCAAAGAAAATAAAAAGAAAAAAGAACAAAAATGCTTTAAATATGATTGCAAGCATGATAGTCCCCATCAAACAGTTATGATCGTGTGTGAGTTAAAGTGATTTTTTTCATATCTCAAATCGTCATAACATGTATACAAATATGCAATCTTGCGATATTTTTCACACACAACACGCAATATTCTTTGCTACTCTTGATACATGTGCAGGTACAATATAATTTGGCCATCACAAGGTTTTACATGTGCTAATGTATGCTTACTAAACTGTCTTGACTTAAGTTTTGAAATATAAAATTGGTTAAACTTGTTTAGTGTGTGTGTGTGTATGTGTGTTTTTGAGGATCCATGTGCTTAAAATTCTTGTTGAGAGATGTTTTTGAAAGCCTAATATGTTGATTAGATCATTGATTGAGTTGCATGTTAGATTGCATTCATGTCTATGTTTTTCTTTTCTCGAAAAACTATTTTTATAAGCTGGCTTGACACCTCCTCGATACCTAGCTATCTGTCGAGCTTCTCAAGCTTTTTCTTATCGCAATCCCGACTCCTCCTCGACACTTGGTGGATCGATCGAGAAAGCTCCTGCTTGCTCGATAGCTTTTCGACAGTTGTGTCGATCGATCGGGCTTCCTTTATTGTGTCTGATAAATTCTTTTGCGGCACCTGTCTCAACACCTCTCAATCGATCGAGTTTCCCTTGCATGCATTTCATTTTTTTTGTTTTGTATTTTTTTTTCTTTGCATCCATAGCATCTTGTTTTTCTTTTTCTTGTAGGTTTATGGTTCCTTGTTCTCCTCATTTCCCTCTTTGTCAGTTTTCTGTCTGTCTCCTATCATGTCTTTTGGCTTTTTATGCCCTTTGCCAATCGTGTCAGAAAGGGGGAGAAATTTGAGAATTGAATTTCATTCCTCAAGGGGAGTAATAGACTTAAGGGGAGAATTTCATGTTTAAAGGAAGAAAGTTTTTGATGTAACTAACTTAGGGGAAGAGTTAGTTTGATACACATTGATCTTGACATATATTTTGTGTTGTGTATCTTTTGATTTTGTAACCATTTACATACATCATGTGTTGTTTCTATATTTGATAATGATGTATGTGTTTCACTCTTTATCTCTCATGCGTTGTTTCTTTTCTCTCTTTTTACACATGTTTCTTGTTTATTTAACTTTTCATTATTTTCCACATGGTACCTTGATGTGTTTTGTTTAGTGCCTTTCAGGAAAGACAAGTTAAAGCCAAGTCAAGATTCCAAACCTTCTTCTTGTAGCAACTTCCAAGGTTCAGATCTTCTAGATTAGGCTTATTTATTTGGTAATCTTGAGTAGAATGTATTCTAAGACATTCAATGTACTCTTGTGGTTTTGTCACGGATTGCCAAAGGGGGAGATTGTTGGGAAAATATTTTTATGTAAATGGCATATCCTTTGACAAAACGCACTTTACTTGTATTTGGGTAAATCTAAGTAGGTTCAAGATGATCATTACAAGTGGTTAAATTGAAGACATGAAGATTACTAAAGAACTATTCAAGAAAAGTACAAATCTGCAGATCTCGATACCTGCTCCATAGAAGCTCGATCTGTCGAGATTCATTAACGCTCGACAGATGTCTCGATCGATCGAGCTAACGGGTTTTCAGACTATAGCTAGCAACGTTTTTATTCTAAAAGGCTATTTGTTTGTGGGTTTGTATAATCCTTATTAAACTAGGAAAGCCCAAGGTTTGTGTAAACCTATTTGGAATAGGAGAGCCCATTAAGCTCCTATTTAAAGGAGGTGGAAAAATAAAAACAAAACCCTAGAGAGCTTCATAAGGTTTTCTTTTTGAAACCCTAGCCTCTTCCTACAGAAGAAAGAGTTCTTGCTGGGTTTCTTGTACGCCTTTGGGTTCTGTAACCAAGTAAAGTCTCTTGCACCAACATTGAAGATCTTATTGGTGTTTCTATGTGAAGCTATTGCAAATCAACTAGAACAATCAAAGGGTTGCTGTGGAGTTAGTCACGTACTGGGATTCTTGCAAAGGAGTAAGCCGCGTACTGGGATCCACGCATCAAATTGGCTAGTCACGTACTTGGGAGTCGAGCATCAAAAGGTGGAACTGTTACTACATAACAATTCCAATTGGATATTGGGGTAAGGGTTCAACTTTAGATTGGTATAAGGTATTGAGATTTCTTTACTTGTAACTGCTTGTTGTGATAACAGTAGAGTTTCAGGAGTGGTGACCTGAAAATTAACTGGTGGAGTTTTTGCCATTAGTTTTTCCCCATTCATAAACAAATCACCGTGTTATTTATTTTCCGCTGCATATTTAGTTTATTGGTAATTTTTTTGTGCTACCATGCGTTTGCATGTTAAATTGATTAATTAATAACTTGGCTAATTTAATCACAAGGGGTCAATACGTTTTGGCCTATCAAGTGGTATCAGAGCAGGCACACTCTGATTAGGTTTAATCTTTGCTGTGTTGATCCATTGACCCCTGTTTGTCATGAATAGAGGACAGTCGTTAATTATACCTCTTTTATTTGATGGCACTAACTATGCATACTAGAAAGTACACATGAGAGCTTTCTTGTAGTCTTTAGATGAAAAGGTGTGGCAAGCTATGGAGATTGGCTGGACCAAGCCAAAAGAAGTGCCGGCTGATTGGGATGAAGCCAAGATCAAGGCAGCAAACTTCAACAGTAGAGCTTTGAATGCCTTATTCAGTGCAGTCACCAATGAGGAGTTTAAGAAGATATCCTCCACAGAAACTGCAAAGGAAGCATGGACCATCCTCCAGACAACCTATGAGGGTACAAAGGCTATCAAGGATTCAAAGTTTCAAAGACTCACTACAAGCTTTGAAGAAATAAATATGGAGGAAGATGAGTCGTTCGATGAGTTCTATGCCAAACTCAAGGACATAGTGAACTTAGCCTTCAATCTTGGGGAAACTATTCCCGAACCCAAGATTGTGAGGAAAGTGCTCAGATCTTTACCCGAGAGATTCCATGCAAAGATTACTGCTATAGAGGAATCAAAGGATATTGAGAAGATTCCTTTGATTGAGCTGGTTGGAAATTTGCAGACCTACGAGCTAGGATTATCTAGGATTGGCAAGTCGGGTAAATGCAAGAGCATGGCTTGAAGGCAAAAAGTAGTGACACAGATGAGTCTTCCGATTATGAAGATTTTAAGATGAAGTCCTACATTACAAGACAGTTCAAGAAGTTTATGAAGAATGCCATTGGGAGGAGCTTCGATAAGGACTGTAGATAATCCAGTTCTTTTCAATCTAAGGGCCAAGACAAAGGGAAAAAGGATGCTAAGGATGGCGGTCAGTACACTGTTCCTACAGGACCCAGGTGTTTTGGATGTCCTGGATTCGGTCACATGAAGCAAGAATGCCCCACATATCTCAAGAGCATTGGGAAGAGTAAGGCACTTGCTGCAACCTTGAGTGACACTGAGCTTGAAGATGATTCCGACAATGAGGATGACGGAATCTTAAATGCCTTCACTGCCACAGTCAATCCTACTGAAGGGATTGTTGAAGAAGTGGAAAAAGAAGAAGAATTGGTGGATTCTAAGTGTGAGAAGATGGATGATCAAGATGATATCCATACAGCCTATGAGAAGCTTTACAAGCTCTCTGAGAAGCATAAGAAACTGTATAGGTTGGCCACCAAGAAGCTCAATGATGTGGAACTTGATCGTGAAGATCTTTCCATAAATTTTGATGAAGCTAATCAAACGATTGGTGCACTGAGGTTTGAGAACAATTTCTTGGCTGAGAAGACAAAGAAGCTTGAAGCGGAGCTGTTTCAAGTCAGAGCTCAATTGGAGAGGACTTTAAGTGCAAAGCTTGATGAGATGCTCAGCATTCAGAAATCTGCTTCGAATCGAACAGGTTTAGGGTATGGTCTTTCTTCCTCTAATATTGCTTCTACTAGTGCTACTGTGTTTGTTTTTCCTGCTAATAATACTGAAATTGAAAACACTGTTGTTAAAACTGAATTAGCTAGTGAGACCTAGATTATGCAAATAGGTTAAATGGTTCTTGTACTTGAAGTTGGCAGGGAGGAGTAAGAAAAGGGCGCATAAAGGAGTTAACAACATTTTGAGTAGGGCTTCAAAAAGGATCTAGATGTGGAAAGCTTTGGATGGGGGAAGGTTGCTTTAGTTTAACCTTCCCTTTGCACTTTTCTTTCTCTTTTTAATATCAATAACTGGGATTATAATTCCCAACTTATTAGTGGGGAATCAAATGTCTCTTTGAAGATAAATGAGATTGAAAATGAAATAGAGTATTCTTTAGTAATTTTAAAGGGGCATGTACCTGGGGGTGGGGTTTCAATTCTTTGAAATTGTGGCTATGCTATTTGGTGAAATTTAAAGGTGGATTTGCCAATGAGTTGTGGCTCAATTGGCACTTCCTTGCCACTTATAAAAATAATGTTGGAGTTTGAGCTCTTGAATCTGTTGGTTTCAAGTACACCACTAGTTATAAATTTAAATCCGGAAGAAATGCCTTAATCTGAAAATATCACTTTTATATAATTATGTATGTGACTTTTAAGTAGTTTATTTTTGCTAAATAGTTAAAAGTAAACATTCGTCCTCTTCTAATCCTAGAAGTTGAAATATTTTCCAAATTAATCTTAAGATTGTCACATATACTAAAGCTTCTACTTGATTGGTGGGCTCGATTTTGGCTTGACCCATAATTTAGCATGGCCATTGTCAGGTTCCCATTTCTCTCAACTTTGAATGAATTAGTGTGTATGTGCATCCAAATTGACTACACTGGTTGGGCTGGTTTCTAGTTTGGGAGGATAGAATGCTAGCTCAATAAGTAATCATGTAAATGTAAATAATCTCATATCGTTTCTGTTTATGATTAACTGTTCTCGTATTCATTTATAGTACTAAGTGACGTTGAGCTTCAGTCGGGCCCCTCAATCTGTTACATTTTACCATATTATATGTGCGTGGTGTTTGCTTTTTACTCATGCAAGATGTTAAGTTCTAAGCTGTATGCTGTTTAAACAGGTCAAAGTACTCACAGTTTGCCAATCCAGAAGCATGGATAGCCTAGAAGGTAACATAATCTTTCACCCTTCTGTTTTACATTACTTTTCCTGTTTCCCCCCTTTCATTGTTACTTCATATTCTCCTTCTGTTCATAAAGGTTGTAAGAATGGAAAATAAGGAGTAATAGAAAGCTGAAACAGAGAGCTATTGAAAACTGAGAAAAGAGAGGAAGAGAGAGCTTCTGGAAATTCTTTCTATTATGACTGAGAAAAATTAATTAAATAATTGAATTTGTACACAGGTCCTATTTATATACTAATTGGAAGCTAACTGAAAAGAAAATAATTCTCCTAACTATGCGCTGAGTAGTTACCTCAGGCAGTTACAACATAGCACGTGTGGCTCTCACGTGTGAACACAAATAACTAATGTCAACTAAAAACTACAGGTAGTATAATATAAGTTCCTGTGCCGTTTTGTGTATAACAATGTGACTTGCTTCACTCTGTTTTGCTCCATAAACACTTCACACCACAATCACTTCACTTCACTTCACTGTTTCAGCATCTGCTTCTTGCCTTAGTGCTGCTCTAACCTTGACCTTAGTATCTTTACAGCCCCCCTCAAGGTTAGCTTCAGGTCCATGGATGTTGATTATGCTCATTTTGTTAAGCAAAGAAAACAGTTGTTGAGCACTAAGTGCCTTTGTCAATAAATCTGCTAACTGTGTGTGAGTTGGAGTATAAAATAACTTAATCACTCGATCTTGCACTTTGTCTCTAACCAAGTGACAGTCTATCTCTATATGTTTTGTACGTTCATGAAACACAAGATTCTCTCCTATGTACATGGCAGCTTGGTTATCACATAAAGGTAAGGCTGGTTATGGATGACAGACTTCAAGATCCTTCAATAGTGCTAGCAGCCAGGTTATTTCGCATACCGTCACAGCCATTCCCCTGTACTCTGCCTCTGCAGAGGACTTGGACACAATGGACTACTTTTTAGACTTCCATGACACCAAAGAATCACCTAGAAAGATGTAGTATCCAGTTGTTGATCTTCTAGTATCCACACATGCAGCCCAATCTGCATCAGTGTACCCCTTTAAATGAAAATCAGATCTTGAAGACAACAAAATCCCTTGACTAGGACAGCCTTTGATATACTGCAATACTTTATAAGCTGCATCCAAATGAGGTTTTCTAGGCTTGGACATGAATTGGCTAAGCTTGTGGACTGAATATGCCAAATCTGGCCTAGTAATGGTGAGATATAGTAATCTACCAACCAATCCCCTATAAATTCCAGGATCAGCCAGCAATTGTCCATGATACTTACTTAGCTTTAAATTTTGGTCCATTGGAATCTTGCAAGGCTTACAAGCTGTCATCCCTGCATCCTTAAGTATCTCAAGGGCATATTTTCTTTGGCACAAGGTGATTCCCTTATCTGATCTGGCCACTTCAAGACCAAGAAAATATTTTAAACTTCCAAGATCTTTGAGCTTGAATTTCTAATCCAAAAATACTTTAAGATCTTCCACTGCCTTGACATCATTGCTGGCAATAAGGATGTCATCAACATAAACTAATAAGGCCAAAAATGACTTGTGAGACTTGTTAGTAAACAAAGAATAGTCTGATTTTGACTGTTTGAAACCATACTGCAAGATTGTGGATGAAAACTTGGAGCACCACTGTCTGGAAGCTTGCTTAAGTCCATATAATGACTTGTTGAGCTTACAAACCAGCTCCCCTTGCAGTGAAACCCCTGTGGAAGCTGCATATATACATCCTCATGTAGATCACCATGGAGGTAAGCATTGTTGACGTCAAGTTGAGTCAAATGCCAACCTCGGACAGCAGAAACAGCCAACAATGTTTTGACAGTAGTCATTTTGGCAACAGGAGAGAAAGTTTCAGTAAAACCAAGACCCTCCTGTTGTGTAAACCCCTTAGCCACCAAACGTGCCTTGTACCTTTCAAGACTGCCATCTGATCTATATTTGACCCTATAAACCCATTTGCAACCCACTGCCCTTTTGTGAGGAGGTAATGGAGTGAGTGTCCAAGTATTGTTGGCTTCTAAGGTAGCAATTTCTGTATCCATTGCTTCCTACCATTTTGGATTTTTGAGAGCCTCAAAGTAGGACTTTGGTTCAGGAATATGAGTAATGAGGGAACAAAAATTGGCATAAGAAGGAGACAATTTAGAAGTAAAGAGATATGAGGATAAAGGATATTTGGTACCTGAAGTAGGAGGTGAAGAACCTGACTTGATGGACGAAGTGGAGTGAGAAAATTGATCACAAAAAACAGAGCTGCATTTATATGATTGCAGATAGGTAGGAGGCTTAAAGACCCTTTGTGACCTTCTCAAAGATGGAGTTAAAGAAACATTGTCTAAGTGTGGAGTAATATCTGCAATAGCAGTTGGAATAGGAGAACTACCAGACACATGAGAAGGATGAGACATAGAAGGAACTTCAATTTGTAACTGATCTAGGGCAGGCAAAGTAGGTGGAATGGACTCAGGTGTAGGTGAAATAACGGACTCAGGTGCAGGAATAGTAGCTGTGACAAGGTCAGAAGTTAGAAAAGAAATCAAAGGATCTTGTGTTAAAGCTACTGAAGGAAATAGATGAGGTAGAGGGATGTTTGAATGGGAAGAAGATGAATAAGGATCTGACACAAAAGGAAAAATGGTTTCATGAAAAATCACATCCCTTAAAATGAAAATTCTCTTAGTAAACAGGTTAAGAAGTTTGTAACCCTTAACACCAAAAGGGTATCCAAGAAAAACACAAGGTATAGACCTAGGATCAAACTTAGTTCTATGGTGAATTAAAGTTGAAGCAAAACAAAGACAACCAAATACTTGGAGATGCTCATAAGAAGGGATTTTGCCATATAATTTTTCAAAAGGAGATTTATTGTTTAAAATAGGGGAAGGCAGCCTGTTAATGATATGTACAGCAGTCAACACACACTCACCCCAAAGATAAAGAGGGACATTAGACTGAAATCTCAAGGCCCTAGCCATGCTTAAGATATGTTGGTGTTTCCTCTCTACAACTGAATTTTGTTGTGGAGTGGCTACACAATAATGTTGATGTATAATACCATTTGCAGAAAATAAATCTTTCAAGAAAAACTTAGTAGCATTTATCAGTTCTAAACACTTTGATTTTGGTGTGAAACTGTGTACATATCATATTGTAAAAAGAAACAAGCAATGGCCTAGTATCTGACTTGTATTTCATTAGATACACCCAAGTAGATCTAGTAGCATCATCAACTAGAGTGAGAAAATATTTGAAACCTTCTTGAGTAGATTTAACAAAAGGACCCCAGACATCACAATGGACAATATCAAAAGCATTAGAGGAAATGTGATTAAAAGATGGAAAGGGTAACTTTTTCTGTTTAGCAATAGGATAGAGAACACAATCTTTATTACTTTGAAATTGGATTACATCAGGAATATGACTGTGCAGAGTATTGAGCTTATTATCAGAAACATGCCCAAGTCTAAGATGCCAAAGAAATGGCTTAGAGACAATAGGAACATTGGAAACATAATTTACAAGTGAATCAAAAACATATTGTAAAATGGGAGAAACTCCTGATATAGATGTGCAATCTGGTGAAACTTGCAGCAAGTAAAGATTGTTGTGCAATTTACCCACTCCAATCGTTTTCCAACATGACAGGTCCTGTATGAAACAAAATTTGGAAAGAAAAACAAGACAACAAGATAGGCATTTTGTTAATTTGCTAACTGAGATTAGGTTGAATGAAAAAGAGGGAACACAAAGAACATTCTCAAGAATTAAGGTGGATGTGATTTGGATAGTTCCTATGTGAGTGACAGTAACTTTCTCACCATTAGGCAATTGAACAAAAGTGGATATAGAACTAGTGATTTTGGTGAATAAGGTGACAGAATGAATTATGTGATCTGTAGCACCAGTATCAAGAACCCAAGTCTCACTATTGAAAGCATTTTTATGCACAGGATTAACAACAAATACATAATGTTGCATGCTTAGATTCATACAATCTTGAAACACATGACAAGTATTACCTGAGGCAGTAGTGGAAGTAATTGCAGAATTGGCTGAATGGACGCCTTCACAAGAATCAGATGAGAAGGCATGTGTGTTGAGTAGAGAAATCAATTGCTAGCATTGATCAACAGTAAATGGAAAATTGCCATTGCCTAGCTGTGTCTCTCTAGTCTGAGATTGATCTCCCTCAAGACTGATCTGATTTTCCATTGGAGCCTTTCCCTTCTGCTTATAACTTGGTGGAAAACCAACCAATTTATAACATTTCTCCTTGATGTGACCAAGCTTGCCACAATAATTGCACATAGGCCTTCCTTTTCCAGCATTGCCTTTGAAATTCTTCCTAGAATTGCTTGTAAACCCAGAGCTGTGAGTAAAGCTTTGATTTTTAACAGCAAGGGCAGTTGTTTCAACTGATGAACCCAGATTGAAACCTAAAGATCTTTGCCTTTCTTCTTAAATTACCAAAGAAAATGCCTTGTCTATAGAAGGAGTAGGTTCCATCATGAAAATCTGAGTTCGCACTTGAGAATAGGCATCATTCAATCCATTGAGAAACTGCATCAGTGAATCTTGGTGCTGAAGAGAATTGATCTGATCATTTACCCCACATGTGCATTTGCCATAAGAACAGCAAGGCAAAGGTCTGAAATTTAGCAATTGATCCCACGAAGCTTGAAGCCCTGTAAAGTAGGAGGTGACTGTTGAATCTCCTTGCATCACAGTAGAAATTTGCTTCTGTGGCTGTGAAATTCGTGGTCCATTTGCCTGAGAGAAACGATTCTTTAGTACATTCCAAACTTCAAGAGCTGTGTTCCTATAGATCACACTAGCAGTGATATGAGGCGAGACACAATTCAGAATCCAAGAGGAAATCATTGAATTGCACTTAGACCATGCCTTCTTCTCCAGAGGAGTAACCACCATTGAAGCAGTGATTGATCCATCAACAAAACCTAGTTTGCTTTTGGCATCCAAAGCCATCTTCATCGCACGAGCCCACGTAGGATAATTATCCTCTGTTAATGGTTGTGAAACCAAGATCGCACCAGGTGATTCACCATGATGCAGAAAGAATGGGCTACGAGGATCCTCCATTGGTGAAAGCTCACGTTGTGAGGTTGAAGATGAAGCTTGTTGAGAATTGGAAGCCATTGAAAGCAATTCAGGCTCTGATACCATGTAAGAATGGAAAATAAGGAGTAATAGAAAGCTGAAACAGAGAGCTATTGAAAACTGAGAAAAGAGAGGAAGAGAGAGCTTCTGGAAATTCTTTCTATTATGACTGAGAAAAATTAATTAAATAATTGAATTTGTACACAGGTCCTATTTATATACTAATTGGAAGCTAACTGAAAAGAAACTAATTCTCCTAACTATGCGCTGAGTAGTTACCTCAGGCAGTTACAACATAGCACGTGTGGCTCTCACGTGTGAACATAAATAACTAATGTCAACTAAAAACTACAGGTAGTATAATATAAGTTCTTGTGCCGTTTTGTGTATAACAATGTGACTTGCTTCACTCTGTTTTGCTCCATAAACACTTCACACCACAATCACTTCACTTCACTGTTTCAGCATCTGCTTCGTGCCTCAGTGCTGCTCTAACCTTGACCTTAGTATTGTTTAGGTTTGATTTTGTTTTGTGTTTTTATAAAAGCCAACAATTTCACATGTTGAGAAATGTTCAACTCAACCTGATTCATAGGGAATATGTAGGGTTGGGTCGAGTCATTAGAACCATTTTACCAGGCCTATTAAAAAATTTTGGTTTTCATTCACCAATTTAAACCCATTTTTTTAATAAATAATTACAATTTCATCTAAAATAAATCTCAAAATACTAAGACAGTCCGAACTAACAAATTTAAAGTAAGTTATGAAGTCTAAAATAAATTAATTTTTTTTAGGTATATAAAATCTAAAATAAATTAAATTAAAGAGTTTATACATATATTTTTTTTTAAAGTATTAATTGATAGAGGGATTGGATCGGGTTATTTGGATTAAAATTTTTGTCAACTTTGAACCTGATCCAACTCAAGTTATAAAAAAAATAAGGACCCAACCAAACCCTTCAACCCACAAAAACCAAACCCCGATGTGTTGGTTTGGATCAAGTTCATCAAGTTGTTAAAGAAGAATAAACAAAAGAACTATAAAACTCAGAAACAATAGAAAACAATTCACACGGATGTTAATGGTTTACACAAGCTAAATTACATACAAATTACAATCCATGGTTGAACCAATGACAATCTTCCAACAAACTGCCACAAAGGCATCTTGGAGTTCAAACTTTTACATTTATTACAGACAAATAAGAAACAAAGTCTTGAGTATTAATTTATTGAACAATAACTAGAATACCCAAACAATACTTAGAATTAGAGCTCCAAACAAAACAGAATCCTTTTGAAGCAAACAAGGCAAACTCATAATCTTCAGCATCATTCTGCCACGAGTACAAAAAAAAAATAGAGATATGGCTTATTAAAATTGACAAATTCACGTTCCAAAACACAAATAATAAGACACCATAGCCAAACCAAATCTAAGAAACCTTTATACATAAAATTGAAAGTCACAAGCAAGATTAGGATTATTGACATGCATGGAGGACACACAATGAAAAAACCCAGAAAAAGTCAGCATTACATAATTCACAATCTTGTATCTTCCAATCACACATCATTCATAGAGGACTTTCCTAGAACATATGGTGGCCATTACTCACACATAGAACACGCCTACAAACACACATTCACACATGCATACACACCAAAATACATATTAAAAACAGTATTTTGACATAGGATCCAAAAGCTAATTCATTCTCTTTCAAAGAATTTGATGTGTTTATTAGTTTATGCCAAGATGGTAACTAAATCAAACTCCAAGCAATCAAGCAATAGCAAGCATTGTTAGGCATGAACATGACTACTTATTTATCATGTCAGAAACCATTAGTTTCAAAAACTTAAGCTATTACAAAGTGGATAAATAATATAAGTCGAGCATACATAAATTTGTTAGTGAAATAACTTAGATGAAGCAAAGCTTTTTTTTTTGGGGGGGGGGGGTGTTTAGATGAAAGATAGAAATGAATGTGATAACCATTCATGAAAAAAGAAAAAAAGAAGAAGAAAAACACAGAGAATTTTGAATACTTCATCAGGCAATTCATTAATGGGGGCATCCTCCAAATCTAAAACCCTTAACATTTTACTTACTGAAGGCAATGTTTTCAACGTCATGTTAAAAACAAGAAAAGAACGAATCTTTGACATACCATTAAATGATTTGAGTTCTCCATCGATTTTGTGAATTGAAATGCGGCGTGCTTTGCAGTCTTTCATTTCTTCTCCTCCACCATGTACAACACCAAACTTTTCTTTCGCTGATATTGATAAAGCAAGCTGCCGTAGAAGATCATGCATTTTACATCTCTTTGGCCTTCCAAATTCATTCCTCCCTACAACCTGAAGCATGTTCCGAAAAGTGAGTTCTACAAGATAGCTATCTGCTACTTCTTCTAGAGTGGACCCTTTTACTTGTTCTACAAATCCTTCTGCCATCCATAGCTTAATGAGCCTTTTTCTTTGAATCTCATGATCTTCAGGGAAAAGAGAGCAAAATAAGAAACAATGCTTCAACTGATATGGTAAATCGCTAAAACTAAGCAACAAAATGCTCATCACTCCTTCTAGCTTAGGATTGTTACTTGGACTCCAATCATGATGCTCTTAATTTCATTCCATTGAGACATATTCTTGAAGTACATTCGACTGCCCAAAGATGCAATTGCAAGTGGTAGGCCTTCGCATTTTCCCACAAGTTCTTCAGCAAAAGATTTAAGCTCCAATGGACATCTTCCATTGGGACAATTTGTGAATGCTTTCTTGCAAAAGAGTTCCCAGGCCTCTTTATTTTGCAGCAATTTAATATCATATTTATGATGTTTACCTCCCATAGAATAGCTAGCTACATTGTCTATTCGTGTTGTAAGGATGATTCTGCTCCCAAGACAACTATCTTGAAGTGATACCTTTATTTCGTCCAAGAAATTTGTGTCCCACACGTCGTCCAAGACAATTAGATACCTTTTCTTCTCTAAGTAATTCACCAGTGTTTTTACTAACAGTCTGTAGTTCATGGAATTCAAGTCTGCTGGATTTGTTTCCTTCCTTGACTCATGGAATTCTTAATCAAGTCCTCATACGTCTTCTAATTCAAATGATTGGGAAATTGTGATCCATGCATAACAGTCGAAAACTTTCTTTACATCATCATTGTTGTAGGTGTTGGCAGCTAGTGTGGTCTTGCCTGAACCTGCCATCCAACTATCGAAATTACAGTCTGATGTAGTTCTTCATCCATCAACCAAGTCATTATCGATTGCCTTTTCTCTTTAATCCCTACAAGTTCATCTTCTTTAAAAAAATGAGATGATTCAGCATGCTGCACCACCCGTTTCTGAGTATCTTTAGAACTAGTTCCCTTTGTACGATCACTCTCATATCTTTGCTTCCTCTCTGGTATGGCGCCCTTGATAATCCCATTAATTTTCTGTATCTTGGTGGCTGTTTGATGCCAAACCCAAAGAGTTTTTGGAAAAGTAAATGGTGTGTGAAGGATCCAGGAACATCCTTCCTGAATTTGTTGGCTATTGACGTGATACATGAACTCATCAATAATGTCTTCAGCATCATATACCCTGTCCCTCACATTTGCCACCCAAGTTTTCTCTGTTTCACTTTCGGTTTCCTTCATATTAGCATCAATTAAGAAAGATTGCATGCTTCTTAACTCATCCTTGAGATCGTCAATTGCATCACCAACCCCCCATAATAACGAAGCTTCAGTTGAAAGGATATGTTAATCAAGAGATTTACTATATCTGTGGCCATTTTTAACTTCGAACTCCCTCTAGCTCAATCGATCACTAAGTTTTCAGGCTCCCCTTCTTCCAATCGTATCACATCAAAGAGAAGAGTGCCATGCTTTGACTTGTTGCTCGCCGGTCCAAAGAGACCTTCATAAAATGAATAGAGATGAGAGATATAATGCATGAGGGAATTCTTATTCTCAAAAAAGAGTAGCAATACATGTCAACTAAGTTCTTTTTTTTTTTTTTGGAAGGAGGGAGGACTCGCATAAGAGTGAATATTTTCTTGGGAAGGGGAGGATATCTTTGTATTTATAGAAATATTGATATAATTTTACTGAAAACATTTTAAAAAATAATATCATTGTTTCCTATGTTTGTATTTATGAGACCAACATGTAGTCTAATGGGTCATGTCAACATTAGAAGGATTTGTACATTAGTACTCTTTTATATTAACATTTAGTGAAAAGGGTTCGATAATATAATTAGAAATTATTATAGGTGGTTCAAGGACTAAATTTTGACTTTTAATTTCATTCTAAACAAAACAATGAAGCATTTCCAAGAAATCATTTTTATCTCTTTCTCAACCCCCCCCCCCCCCAA
>NW_027069791.1:512342-614290 GCF_002906115.3 Quercus suber | reverse complement strand
CAAGAAATCATTTTTATCCCTTTCCCAACCCCCCCCCCCCCCAAAAAAAAGAAAAAAAAAAGGAATAAAAGATATCATTTTTATCTTACTACACAATTAACACTATTGAACAAAATATTTCTTTATGACAATTGCATATATTCTCAAGTAAAGATATTAAAATATAAAAGGCACCAATAAAATATATAAAATTTTGCATATAAGACCTGTTCTAGTGACAATTAAATCAACAACACAAGACTAAGATTTGTTTTATGTTTGAGAAATGCTATACAGTGGGTTTTGGACCTTCAGATTAGCCCAATTGGTAAAGTTTTTTGGTGTTGCATAAGGAAATTGGGTTTAAATCTAGTCTATACCAAAAATTAATTGGTACTTTGTCATAATAATAAAGAGTAATGTTTATGCAGTAAGCACTATAGGTTTAAGTCCTATCATATCTTTTTATCAAAAAAAAAAAAAAAGTCCTATCATATCTAAAAATAAATGTTACACATTTCAATTTTCCTTGATTTATTATTTCTTTATTAGGAAACCATGTAGCAAGTTTGCATAAGAGACCAATTTATTTTAATTGTTCTAAAATTTCTCCTTATAATATATATATATATATATATTTTGTCTCATTTTGTCTTTTAGTGTTCTACTTTATTCTTCACAAAACCATGAAATATGTTCGATTTTCTTTTTTTCCCTTTTAAATTTTGATTACTTGGAAAAATTATATGACAATTTGTAATTAGTGGAGTATAAAGTGTGATAAAGTAATTTTATTCCTCCTTCCTTATTGTGGTGCCCATACCCAAAATGCCTGATGGACTACAAGGACAGGTTCTCAATTTACTTGTTTAAGTTGGGAAAAGAGTTTCCTACAATGGGGAAAACCTCCTGAGACCAACCTGGCAGCCCAAGTATGTATTCTACTACCCTGTGTATGCTTCCCGAGGAGGCTCAAGCTTAGAACTGAGTTCCTTTTTAATTGTTTCTCTCTATTTTTCTCTTGTGTATCTCTCTCCCTTCCCCAATTTTTTAACCCTCACTCCCACTCTCTCCTTTCCTATTTATAGACTTTCCTTAGTGGGGTCATCATGATGGATGGGTGAGTTTTCATGTTGGTGATTCCCTCTGGGAATTATTCCTGACCAAATGGGACCCACTTCTCTTGTCTAACATTACTTTCTTGAAACTTGTTCCTGTCGTCAAATGGTGCTCGACAGGTGATTTCCCCCAAGGCACTAACGTTCTTCCTTGTTCGGTTCCTGACTTCGCTTAGGACCCCGAATTTATATTGGACTTCAACCTAATGTAAGCCCCGACCTAGCTTTGGTCCCTGAACTTTTATGCAGAAGGAAGCTAATGGATTGGGCCCATACCAACGACCCGTACACTTATCATTATTTCATCCAACAATTTCGCTTAAAAAAAAAAAAAAAAAAAAGGTTTCAATGATAATAAAAGCATCACAATTACAACCAAGACATCAAGACAAATGTGGATAGAGTGGAGGAACTGCTGTAAATATGGTATTTTTCAATGCCATTGCCAGCAGTGGTTGTCAGGGATACAAGTGCTGCAACCAGTCCAGCATTTCCGGCCATAGTTGGCTCGGTGTTATTATAATGGTCACGCAAATCACTGAACTTGTCAAACTGATCAGGCCCTCCAACCATGGCTCCTGTGATGTTGTTGGGATTGGCATTGTTGGTGTTGAACCACTTCCACCCCCCGTTGCAGGAGTAATATTTATGGTCATTGGGTGTTGATGCACCTCGGTGATGTACATGTCTAGGGAACTTGTTGCCATACCCCACAACATAGCTCATGTTCATGGGGTTATTACCCAAGATATAGTCCATCTGCATAAAAGCAACAGGAAAAAGCATTCTAACATTAATTTGACAGGTAAATCCTAGTGGGTGCATATGAAGATTAGAACAAAAACATACTATAAAGTCATGCAAGAATCTGTCAGATTAATGAGAAGTATGGGAGGAATACGACACCTGGGAGGTGGCAAAACTTCGAAGAACATCTGATGAAATATAATTGTTGCCACAATACCATCCTGGAACGCCGGAAGCATTCAAATAATCAACAAAGAGAGATGCCAGGAAAGCAGCATTAGCCACATACTGCAGATCTTGTGGCCCTCCACGGCTCAGCATGATCAAACCCCCTGCAAAGGTTTGCACAGGTCATGCATCTAATCTTAGTCAACTAAATTCTACTTAGAGGTGCTTCAATGCATGCCATTGATGACATGCACCTGTTTATTGGAGAAATCAAACACCGACCATCAAACGCAAATGCTCTCATGTAAACATTGACAGTGATTCCAATTTCCATGGGATGTATAAACATATTCTAGGATTTTAAAGTACGGCAAAGAACTAGCACTGTATTCTCATTTGTGTCTTCCTAAGTTACTAGCTGGGGAAGTATGTCCTAAATGAATTAAATGTAACATATTTTAAATTTTGTAAGCACACGTGTAGCTTGATGACTCAAAATGCATGCATAATTGATTTAGGCATTCTCTTGAACACGTGCATAAGTGTAGCTTTCACAGGTATATATCAGAAGCCTGATTTGCAAATATAATTATCAATTCTGATCCAAGGTGGATGGCATTTGCAAATTGGCCACCCAACCCTTACTAGAAAAGAGAAAAAACAAAATGAATAAACAAAAGGACTTTCCACATGTTACAAGAGTTCATTGGAACAGGATGCTGTCAAAATCCTATTAGTAAGGACTGGAACCAATTATTGTGCAAATCTTATCCCTAGATGTCTTTAGGTAATTAAGAGTCCGAACTGCACTAGCCTAATTGTGAAGTACTACCAAAAAATCATTGAGAAACTTAATGAAATAAACTGTCACATCTGGACTGAACGAGATTAAAAAAGGTGAGATCCTACATACCATTAGTCCAGTTGAAGACGTGGAAGTTGTGAAGATAAGAGCACATGTTAAGACCTGTCACATTATGATACATCTGCAACATGTCCTCATAAGGGTAGCCAGGGTTCAAGAACAGCCTGAGCCTTGTTAACAATAGCATGGCTGATGGTAACTTGTTATTCCAACTTGGCACACTCAAGTCTGGAATCATGTAAAACGCTTTGGCATTCTTAGGGATCCCAGGGTTGGTTGCCAGTGAAAGATAGCTATTATTTCCTGTGGCATAGAACAACCATGCTGCACCCCACATGTACTCATCATAATAGCCGGTGGAGTTATAGTAAGGAGCAATATCAGCAGGGTAAGAACGACTATANATGTGACCTTTTTTTTTCTTTTCTTTTTTTAGAATGAAAATGTGACCAATTATAGAGAATAAAAAAAATTGATAAATAAAATGAAGTTATTCTGCTGAGTGAAAAGATATAAAAACAATTATCTATTCCTTAGGATATACCTCCACACTTAAAAATGAAATTTACTATTAAAAAGGATGAACTAATTGGTTAAATAGTAGGCCAATAAGGGGAAAAAAAATCAAAATTCAAAGTTACCTAGCCTCAAGCTAAAAAATTAGGTATCGGTGATTAATAAAGGGAAAATATATATATATATATACACACTATTTATAAGAGGATTCCCCTCTTTGAATTGGACTTTTATGTGATTCAAAAATACCCTTAAACCTTACGTTTAATAGGAAAAAAACTTGAGGACAACCTGGTAAAATATATCTCCATAGAAAAGTGTCTTATTTTGTAGGCATTTTAAGTAGAGTTGGCCAACTCCACTTAAAATGCCTACAAAATAAGACACTTTTCTACTAATCCATGTCTTTAAAAAAAAACTTATTCAAAATATTAAAAAAAAATAATACTAATAATAATAAGAAAAGAAAAATTATGACACTAGACCCCCCCAAAAAAAAAAAGCCTCATTGCATGCACAAAGAGCATGTGATGAGGCTAGTGTGTGTGTGTGTATATATATATATTCAAATGTTACAAACATGGGAGAGGTGGGATTGAAATCCTTCTTATAAAAAAGAGAACTAAGCTACAAGGCTGGCATTAAGAATAGATATATGATATAGAGTTATAGACAACACCAAATGGTTGATCTAGTGGTTTCTAAAACCTCATGAGATATATGAGATGATGAGTTCTGAACTCCTAATCAAAGAATAGTCATGTACTTGATTAGCTTTGGACACTATGTTAAGAAAAAAATATTATAAGCAAAAATAGAACTGAACAACAATTTACAATCTTCAAAATATAAATAAAAATTTTCTCGTTAAACAACTTGTCACAATAGATAGCACAAATAAATCACTTTTTTTTTAAAGTCCGAAATAAGATTTATAGTTCAAGTGTCCCACAAAATGTTACTTACGTTAATAGCACTTAATATCAGCAGGGTAAGAACGACTATATGCCGTCCGTTTTCCATTGTCCCTGGCAAAGGCAAAGAGTGTTTGTGCACCTTTGATGAGTTTCGTGGAGTACACGTTATCATCCTTGAAAACTATAGAGGCTGCAGCTAAGGCTGCTGCCATTTCCCCAGCAAGGTCGGGTCCTGATTGGCAAGTTAGTGTAGGCCGCAGATAGTCCATGTCTTCTGGTTTCTGCCAGCAGTTGTGATCATCTGGTGTTTGAGAGCCATTTCGATGTCCACCAACCTAGCAGCAGATGAAGACATTTTAGGTGTTAATCATGTTACATATATTGTCTTCCTCCAACCCAAGTATATGGTGTGTGTGTGTGTGTGTCACATTATTTGTAGCCATTTTAGCACATACATCAGAACTATATCACTGTTGAAACAAAAAATGGTATTAAAGTTGTGGAAGTTTGATATAAAATTCACATAGAGTGCGTTATCTGAATGACACAAAAGAAATGTCAACAGGGGAATAAGTATAAAATGAAGAATACCTGGCAATAGATCTTATTAATTTTGGTAGCAGAGGAATTGAAGGTTAGGAGCAAGTAGTCAGTGCCCCACTTAATGAGATCCCTAGCATGGTTGTACTCGTTAATGTTCTTATATTTGTCAGGGTATTCAATCACACTCCAGCTTAGCATAGTCATGGAATAAGACATGGGAAAGTGAAACTTTATATTGTCTCCGGCATCATAGTATCCGCCAGCCAGTCCTTCCTTCACATCAGTATCATTTCCATCATTTAGACCTGAATCTCCTCTCCAGGAAATGCCATTATTTTTGGGTAATTTCCCAGCTGCACCACATTTCACTTATCATTCATCTAAACTCTCTCTATATTTAACATTCAATTTTTTACCTATCAAAAAATTAGTTAATTTTTTTTTTTTTTTACATATTTACTAATTACTACACTCATACTCTAATCATGCAAAGTTTGGAACAACATCACCTTCAATCATTATTATTATTATAACAGAGTGGCAATAATACACTTTGATAAACTAGCACAATAATATACTATACTATATAAATAAATAACAAGGAGTCTTTTTGTTGCGCCAAAAAGTATAGTCAATTTTTCTCCCAAAAAAAAAAAGAGTATAGTCAATTGTTGACGAAGTCATAGGGATATTAAATTGCATTAATTTATTTCACTATAGACGATCTTCTAGTTCCATGTTTTTAAAATATAAACTCGTTCAAAGCCTGAAAGGTTGACAAATTCCAAAGAGACGTGAAACCAATAAAATTATTACCACGTCTAATTAAATAATAAAATCTACATTAAAATATCAATAAAAATTCATATAATCACCGGATAGAAATCTATATTTAATTTTTTAGATCTAAGGGCAAAGGTATGAGTGTAATAATACAGGGAAAATAAGAAAATGTTAAAAAAATTAGAAATTCTTTATATGTGGTGGGGAGAGAGTGGAGCTAACATTTTGAATTTCACTTATCTCAGCGAGCATCTCTCGTTAATATATGTTATTTCATTACAAACTATCTAACCTTTAACATTTCTCATTCTATGGGGAATTACACCACAGAAAAAGTGATTCTCAATAAAATAATAATTGATTTTTTTTTTTGAGAAAAATATAATAATTAAGTATTAAAATTACATTTTTTGTAATTAGTAGCATATTAATTAATAAAAATTATATATTAAAATTTGTAGTATCCTAATTTAATGAAAAATATAAAGGTGGATAGAAAAAGAGTAAGCAATAAAATAAAAGAAAAGAAAGTAGCTGGCTAGATCTTTTTTTTTTTTTTTTTCTTTTGGTAAAGGCTGGCTAGATCTTTCAAACCCCACGTATTCCATTCCCAATAGCCACCTGGGTCAGTTGAAATTTCATGGCGTGATGACGGTTCTGGGACGCACACGGTGTTAGTCTATTCCAAGCTGTCATTGTTTTGCGTCTGTCTGCTAAGTTTTGAAACCAACCCTTCAAATTTTTTTAATCCTTGTTAATTTATAATTATAAGTTGAGATGTTTTATTGCCACAAGAAAAAGTCACATTTATTTATAACAGCTAAGGTTTTTGGTACATGTTAAAATAATAGGAAAATGTTAACTATGCCCTAACTAAATTAATTTAGAAAGTATTTTTAGAACATTTTTATAAGAAAGAAAAAAATTATCTATTATTTTGAAGTTAGGCATAAAAGACCACCTAATTAAGACCATGCCAACATGCCTATGCTCATATCGCAAAGAAAGTCAATAGAAGGAACATTTTTTCTTTTGGCTTTGTGACTTACAAAGGAAGTTAAACTCTGCCCAAATTCTACCCCACCTAAGCCAAAGTTTTGGGGCCACATCACGATCTTGATAACAAAGATTGGAGTTTCATAAAAGACATGCAAATTAGAAGTATGAACCACTAAAAGAACCGGATGGGATATATAATCCAAAAGCCAATGACTTACACAATTTCTTTTGCTATGTTCTGGATAAATAATATTTATGGATGGTTCAATGCTTTTGAGTAGATGAAAGAATGGAGTATTACATCATTTAAGATTTTATAAGACATAGAATTCATAGGTAATTAAATTTATAACATTTAATCTAAAATATAAAATAGATTAATTTAAATTAAAAAAAGAAGAAGATCATTTTGTAGGGAACAAGCAGATCAAGATATAGAGAAAGAAAAGAAATAAAATTAATTTGATTATTAAGAGCCAATTAATACGTAGTAACTTACATTTCTGGGTGTTGAAGAAGAGGAGTGCTTTGTGGAGGGCAACAGAGTAATTGTCAGGAGTGATAGGAGGAGACTTGTGCTTGGGCAAGGACTTGGCAATGATGATGGGAAGTCCAATGACACAGAAAGCCAACAAAATGGACCCCAAGATCCATTTGAGAGCCTTATGGCTAATAACAATGCACCCAAAGTCCACATACTTCTTCTTCTTCTTCTCTTGCGGCCCCAGCAACCAACTTTGTTGTGTTTCATCTAGATTTTGATGATGATACAAGGCAGCACCGTCCCATTCCAAGGTTCGGCTCCTATCGTACTCGCCGGAGGTTGTCACTTCTCCATGGTTTATCTCAAATGAGCCTCCCCAGTTATTTCCAGTGTGCATGGTGATGGTGTTGGTTTATTCTCTTTGTCGTCCTAACTTATATCAAGGCTAATTCAAGGAAAAGAACTTTTATGTGCTCCCCAAAATAGTGTCAAAAGGAAAACAAAACAAAAATACAAGTGGGAATTAACGTGTTTGATCGGAGTGGTGCGAATTAAACGTTTAAAACATCCTATCGGAGTCTTCTAAAGATCGTATTTCTGCAAGTATAATGAATGAAACGTACATAAATGAACGAGAAGAACAAGAATCTATAAATGAGTGAGAGGAAGAGAGATAAAATATGAAAACTGGTCTCTCTATTTGTTTTACCTTCATGTAGGTGTGATTCATTGAACATAAATAAACATGTAGAGGGAGGAGAAAATAAAAACAATTGGTGAGACAGAGAAGAGAGAGTTGACTTGTGAGGGGAGAGAGATACAGAAAGATATTCCTTTTAATTAAGTAGCATATATTTTTACGTTCATATGATATTAGTTGTATTTGAAATTTTTGTTTGATTTGGTGGGAGCTTTTTGATGGTTTTATTGTGGAATCAAAACTGAAAGCTAGCTGTGCTTGATTAAGATATTATTTTCTGAGAGGGTCTCATCCTAATCCAATCAACACGTATGGTGTAAAATTATATTTTCATGCCAAAAATAAGATCTCTTGTTAAGTATTTCTTTGGTAGAAGAAGAAAGTAAAATTTTGACTAAAATGCAAATAATACTCTCTAAATTTAACAAAAATTTATTTTAGTTTTCTAACTTTATTTTCGTCCAATTGAGTTTTTTAAATTTCAAATTTATTCAATGTAGTTATTCTATCAAATTTTATAAAAAAAAATTACCGTTAAAATTATATTTTAAATAATTGATAAAAATATTTTATAGATTTTTTTATGTCAAATTTGTTTTTTTTTTTTTTTTTTTAGGTATTATTTATTTTGTTGCTTTACTTTTCATTGCTTTTATATATATATATATATATATTCTTTATAATATATTAGTTATTATTATAATAATCAATATATTATATCTAGTATATATCACTATATTAAATTGTATTTAGTTGTTGCTTATTATATATATTTTTATATATTGACATTTGAGTTTGTCTTTTATTTAGCAATCTTTTGAACTATTAGTATTTTTTTAGTATGTTTTTTTAAATCTCAGTCATTTTATTTAATGAGTGATAATTTAATTTGATAAATTTAGGTTCATGGGCAAATTTAGGACTATTGACTCATTCTTAAAAAAAAATGGAGACGGTAATTCAGAAAATAGTACACTTTTGGGTTCTAATGTTGAAGGGTCAGCTTTCAATGAGCGTCCTTTCAAATCTCCAAGGATTGATCCCGAAAAACATCCTTCTAGACCGTCAATGGTGGAAGTGGAACTTGAAGAAATTCATTTAAAATTTTCACCACTTAATTCCAATGAAGTTTATGTTAGAATTTTAAAATGAGATCAAGGAGAACACACTAAAATGTGTAACTATCCAGCCAATATATGTGATGAAAGTTAGACGTGCTTATTTAAAAGCTAAACCATATCAAATCTATCTTTCAAACTATCCATTTTCTAGAGAAAAGCATCCTCGTTGCTTTCAAGCTTCTTGGTTCACTCAATTTTCTTCTTGGCTGGAGTATTCTCCTACTAAAGATGCTACATACTATCTGCCATGTTCTCTCTTTACCATGGAAAGAAGTAGACGCCCTGGCTATGATGCTTTTACTTTCATAGGATTTAGAAATTGGAAAAAAGCCAATAATGGAAAGAATTGTGCCTTTTTGAATCATGTTGGGGAGGATCCTTGCTCACCCCACAACAATGCTGTGAAATATTGTGATGATCTATTGAATGAATTAGTGCATATAGATAAAGTGATGAATGTGCAGAGTTCTGTACAAATTCTAAATAATCAACTGCAGGTGAAAACTTCTATTGATATTGTTCAATGGCTCACCTTTCAAGGGTGTCCTTTTAGAGGTCATGATGAAACCCCTGAATCAAAAAATTGGGGAAATTTCCTTGAGATTATTAAAATTTTGGCATCTTATAATGATAAGGTTGAACAAGTTGTTTTGGAAAATGCTCTTAAATCTGCTAAGTACACTTCGCCTACAATTCAGAAGGAGATTCTGCATGTTATTGCAAGTAAAGTGTGGAGTAAGATTCGTGAAGACATTAGGGATTCCAAATTTTGTATTATTGTTGATGAGTCACATGATGAGTTAAAGAGAGAGCAAATGGCTCATGTTTTGAGATTTGCTGAAAATGAGGGCTTTATACAAGAACGCTTTTTTGATCTTTCTCATGTCAAAGACACTGCTGCATTGACTCTGAAGAACAAAATATTTGTGGACAAGGATATGACGATGCTAGCAACATGTGTGGTGAATGGAAAGGATTGCAAGCCTTAGTTCTTAATGATGTCCTTATGCATACTATGTGCATTGCTTTGCTCATTGGTTACAATTAGCATTAGTTGCTGCATCAAGAGAGGTAATCCCGATCCATGAATTTTTCTTGAATTTAAATTTCATTATCACTACAATTCGTTCTTCATGTAAACATAATGATGAACTAAGAGTTGCTCAAGTTGTAGAAATTGCTAGAATGTTAGCTTTTGATGAACTTGGAAAGGGAACAGGAGCAAACCAAATTGGGACTCTAAAACGGGCTGGTGATTCTCGTTGGGAGTCTCATTTTAATTCTATTTGTAGCCTAATGAGGATGTTTGGTCCAACTTGTTTGGTGCTTGAAAATATAAAGGAAGACAGGTCCACGTACTTGCAACGTGGAGATGCAAATGTAGCTTATAAAATGATTAATTCATTTGAGTTTATATTTAGTTTACATTTAATGAAGGAAATCATGGGTATTATTGATGTTCTTTGTCAAGCTTTGCAGCAGAAATCTCTAGACATCTCAAATGCCCAAAATTTAGTTTCAGCTACAAAGGCACTCATCCAAAATTTAAGAGTAGATGGCTGGGATAATTTTCTTGAGAATGTCATAGGATTCTCCAAAATATTTGAAATTGATATTCCAGATTTAAGTGTTTAATTTGCTGAAGGTAAAGGTCGTAAGAAAAGGGATCATGTTACAGTGGAGCATCATTATCAATTTGATATATTTAATGCTACAATAGATGTTCAATTACAAGAGCTTGACAATAGGTTTGGTGAACAACCAATAGAACTCTTGACACTTTGCTTAGCTTTGGATCCAAAGGATGCTTACAAATCCTTTAATGTGGATGAAATATGTTGACTTATTGAGAAATATTATCCTCTTGATTTTTCTGAGCATGATAAAACTAGTTTGAAAATTCAATTGAAAGTATTTGAGCATGATGTGCAAAATCATTTGAAGTTTCAGAGTTTGTCATCTTTAGTAGAATTATGTCGAAGGTTAGTGATAGGCCAAGAATGTAATGACCCCTTGTGATAAATCAACCAATTGATTTAATCAAGTTAATTAATTAATTCAATTAACATGCAAAATGCGTGGCAGCACAAATAAATCACCAACTAAGATAATTTGCAGCGGAAAATAAAGTTGATACAGTGATTTGTTTACAAATGGGGAAAACCTCCAAGACAAAAACCCCACCGGGTGATTTTAAGGTCACCACTCTCGAGAATTCATTATTATCACAACAAGTGGTTATAAGTAAAGGAATCCCAATACCTTATACCAACCTACAGTTGAACCCTTACCCTAATACCTAATTGGACTTGTTCTGTAGTGACAATCTCTCATTTTCAATGCACGGCTCCCAGTACGTGACTAACCAAAAGATGTGCGGATCCCAGTACACGACTTGATCACCAACTTGAGAAGGTTGTTGGCTGCAAAGTTTTTCAGTTTATCAACACGATGAAGATCACAAAGCTCCTTGGTCACAAAATCCAATGGCATACAAACGCAGCAATTTCTTCAAGAGAAAGATGAATTAGGGAAAATTCTATCTCAAGTCACACTTTGCATGAACAAAACTTTTCCTCGCACTTGTGCTCCCTTTGACGGCCCTTAAAATAATCATTTTATATGTGTAGAGTTGTGAGAAAAGAAAACCTAAACAAATATACACGGATTGTAATAAAATCATAACTGGAAATTTAATTTTCATAAATCTCGATAGATAGGGTATCAGTCGAGCAACTGTCGAGCATCAGGCTAAAACAGCCTTTTACACCTTGATAGATGCTATTTGTCGAGCTAGCTGTCGAGTTTTAAAATCCAGCACTTCTTCACTTGTTTCTTAGACATATTTGCATGGCTTTAACACTTGAATTTGAACTCTTGTTCTTTGAAGTATTAAACACATCCTAGACCTGCCCAATTACAAGTAAAGTGTGTTTTGTCAAAGGATTAGCCAATTCTAACTGACATATATTCCTAACATAATTCACATATGTCCTAACAGTTAGTAGAGACAAAAAAGTCACAGGTATATCCTCTTATTGATCGATTGATTCACCTTGTTTTGACTCTTCCAGTGTCCATAGCAACTGGTGAGCGAGGCGTTTTAGTTATGAAAATTGTTAAAGTAGGACTGCGCAACAAAATGGAGGACGAGTTTCTCTCAAATAACTTAGTTGTCTACATTGAAAGGGAAATTCTAAGAACTTCACTACTGACTCAATACTTGATGACTTTAGACCTCTTAAAGAGCGAAGGTTACAGTTTTAAAAAAGGATGTTTAACTTTTATGTTATTGTATGTTTTGCGACTTTGCCTATTTCCTAGTTGATTAAATATATTAAATTGTTTTGTCAACCTTGTCTCATGATTGTTTAATTTTAATTAAATACATTTTTGTTTATAGCATATATTGAGTTATGAAGTATTGCACATTACTATTTTACATTTCATATAATATATATATATATATATTGCCCCCTCTGAAGATAAATTTCTGGCTCCGCCACTGTTTATTTTTTTGAACGTAAAAGATAGAATTTTATTCAAAAGCTATTTGTATAGTTGTTACAAAAACATCCACCAGGACATGCTAGTGGGAGATACGTGGGCCTATGCATGCAGCTGCATATCACCCGACCAAACAAGTACAACATAGTCATGTGCAGCTTTAAAAGAAAAAACACTTTAGCCTTACAATACGAATCTCGGACTTCAGCAATTCTCTTTTGTCTATGTTTCTTAGTTCGGTCCAGTCATTGGCAGAGTCTCTGGTAATCTTGCAACAGGTTCATCGCTCCTCTCAAGATGTCGCAAGGTTGAGTTTGCTTTCTGTCAAGTTGAATTAATATCATCACATAACCTTTTTGGGATTTTGAACATGCTCATCGAGTATGTTGGGATAGTTTGTGCTACCGTCTTGATTAGTAGCTTTTATGTTAAATGTGTTACAAAAAATTAAAAATTAGTTTATTTCAAAAAATATAAAAATTAGAATATTTGAAAAAAAAAAAAAAGACAAAAAGCAAAAAACAAAACTTTTCTCAACAATTTCCAAAGGCAAAACTAATATTTTCAACAGAAACTTTAAGGTTTCAAATCCTCTTTTTTTTTTTTTTTATATATATTTTTTATAATTGGTTAAAAAGTAAAGAAAAAATGCATGAAGCCTTCATTATTGAACTCATTTTTCAAAATTGAGCAGTTCTCAATTGATACTCAATACGTTAAAGTTAATAAAGCTTTTGTTTTTGGTTTTTGCTCAGTCTCTCCGGGGCTTTAATTCTCACGGATTGAGCCCAGCCTCGAATTTCCACATATTGAAGATAAATAAATAAAATAATATACACTCTTAACTTCGGTTTGGATAGGCTAAATGCGTATCATAAGGATATAATACGATCAATACCATATCTTTGGTTTCTCTCTGGTATTGTGCCCTTGATTTTTCCATTAATTTTTTGTATCTTGGTGGTAGTTTGACACCTCACCCAAAGATTTTTTGGAATAGATCAGCGTAGATTTCGTTCATCAACGTTGACCTTAATTAGCAAATGTCATAAGTATTAGAATTCCATAAATACAATGATCTTTGTATTTATCTAAATTAAACAATGATTTTTTTTTTTTAGGAAAAAAATATTTAAACAATGAGAAATATTATTGTTTCTATTTCTTGCTGACGACATTTTCAATAATTATCATCTTCTCCATATAGTTTGTATTTATGAGTTATGACACCAACTCGTTGTCTAATTTGTCTGGTCAACACTGGAAGGATGGGTGCATGTCTTTTACATTAGGCTTCCTCTTTTTATTTTTTATTATTGCATAATAATGGTAAGGGAAGGCAAGGGTATCAATAAATGTTTATAAAGATTTAAGGACTAAAATGAATTAACCGATATTTGATCAAAAGAATTATTAAAAATTATATAGTTTATGAACCAAAATTTTGACATTTTTTTTATTAATTTGACATGTTTAAGTCTTTAAGAGATTCTTTAGAATTTACATTTTAATTTTCCACGAGGTTTACATCTAATTTTTCTATATTAAAAAAGCCACAGTCATGTTTCCATGAGGGATCAATTTGTTTCGAGTGTTCCACAATATTCCTCTGTATCATTAATTGATCAAAGAGTTTGGACTTTTTTTTTTCTTTTCAAACAATATATTTCTTTGATAATAAAACTATAAAAGCATTGCAATTTGCAATTACAACCAATACAGTCAGATAGGTGACCAACAGATAGAATATAAAATGGTAATACATAAAATCAAGTGATTCCCCCCCGTGAAAAAAAATAAAAACCGTTATTTATTCCTCATGAAATATTCACACACTTAAAAGGAAAAAATAATTGATAAAATTTCAGTGTGTTCTCAATAATTAATAGAGAATAGACGTATGATATAGAGATAAGTAGAAGTGAACAACAATTTATATTCTTCAAATTAATGAAAAAAAAAAAATCAAATCCAACTTCCAGTCTCCACTGTTTGAAATTGATACCCAAGACTTTTCTTTCTTCTCAGCAAAACAGAAAATGAGTAGACCTTTACAGACTTGAAGTAGCCCTTGTCGAACACTTTCTTCTTCTTTTGTTTTCACTTGGCTTTTTTCTCTCTCGCTTCCCTTTAATTCTTTTAAATTTTAATTTCCCGAATGGATTGTCTGCCTTATGATTTAGGGTATGTTTGATTGAGGTGAAAACATGGAGGATAGAAAATAGGGTAGAAAATGATATTTTCCACTATTTGATTCAGAAGAGAAAACAAGAGAGACAGAAAATATGGAGGAAAATTTTCCCTCCCGGCCCACATTTTTTTATCCTCCCAATTTGGGAGGAAAATAAGGAGGAAAAAGTGCTGAATGATGTACTTTACACAAATACCCTCACTTTATTCATCTCACATACCTCCTCACTTTATTCATCTTATTTAATCAGTATAAATTTGCTGACCACGTTTTTGTTGCCCACGTTTTTGTTGCCCAATTGCCCAGTTAAATTATTAGTGCAAGTTTTGATTTATACAAGTTTTAGTGCAAGTTGATTTGCCTAGTTAAATTATTAGTGCAAGTTTTGATTTATATAAATCAGTGCAAGTTGATTTGCCCAGTTGCCCAATTAAATTATTAATGCAAATTTTGATTTATAAGTTTTGCCCAGTTAAATTGCTTAGCTTATTCATCTCACCTACCCCTAACTTTATTCATCTTATTTAATGAGTGTAAATTTGCTAACCATGTTTTTGTTGCCCAATTGCCTAGTTAAATTATTAGTTCAAGTTTTGATTTATACAAGTTTTAGTGCAAGTTGATTTGCCCAGTTAAATTATTAGTGCAAGTTTTGGTTTATATAAATTAGTGCAAGTTGATTTGCCCAGTTGCCCAATTAAATTATTAGTGCAAGTTTTGATTTATAAGTTTTGCCCAATTAAATTGCTTAGCTTATATGTTGCTCACGTTATATTCACTAGTTGAATAGTGAATATAGGAATACCTTGGTTACAAAATCTTTTGCCCAGTTAAATTTATATGTACACTATTGTAATTTTTACATTATAATAATAAAAATAATAATATAAATTTATATGTATGATGTGGCAAATTTTATATTATTTAATAAGTACAAATAAATCTATTTCTTATATATTATGTAACAAGGGTATAATAATCAATTTATATAAATTGCATTTTCTATCCTCTCACTTTTCTTTTCAATCAAACAAAAGAGTTTTCCACCTTCTCACTTTTCCACCCCTCCAACCAAACACACACGAGGGAAAACTAAATCTTTTCTATCCTCCTACTTTTCCATCCTTCTACTAATTTTCTATCCTTCTATTTTTCTACTCCTCCAACCAAACGGACTCTTATAATTGTCACGCAGCTTTTTTTATATTATTTTTTAGATTAGTGCTTCACCTTTTATTTTTACATCTATTTAGGAAAAAGATAACAGCTCCACTTGCCTTTTACCGTTTGAGATAGTCTTTAATAGTCATCATATTAGAGCATCACCATCAGATGTGGTAAATGTGCCAAATGCCAAATATTTGGCATATTTACCACACCAAACACCAAAATCTCCTTTTATCAGATGTGCTAAATCCCATAAAATTTGCCACATGTGGCAACGGTACTGTTCACATGTGGCATAATTTTTATTGTTTTTTTATTCTGTTTTCTCTCTCTCCTCTCTCCTCAGATTATTCTTTTCTCTTCACTCTCACCGTTCCCTCTCACCTCTATTCTCTCTCACCGTTCCCTCTCACCTCTGTTTTGTTGATCTTGATCCGTCATCACCGATCATCATCGCTGTCATTGCCGATCGTCATCGCCGATCCATCATCGTCGTCTCACCGGTTTCATTTTGCATCGTCATCGTCGATCTCTCCGGGCATCGTCATCGTCATTGCCAATCGGAATCGACGTGGGCATCGACGTTGAGGTGAGATCGGAGTGTTCGTCACGATCGTGGGCATCGACGTTGAGGTGAGGTGAGATCTTGATCATGGGTTGCCAGTGTTAGTGGGTTTGGGTTGCCTGGGTTGCTTGGGTTTGGGTTGCCTGAGTTTCGTGGGTTTGGATTGCCTGGGTTTTGATTGTGTTTTCTGGGTTTGAGTTGCTGTGCTAGTGGGTGTTGCTCTGTTTTTAATGGGTTTTGGGGTGGATTGTTGATGATGATGGTTGTGGTGGTGGTTTTACAATGGATTGTGGCTGCCACGGTGGTGGTGGTGGCGGCGGCAGCAGCAGTGTTGTAGGTGTTTTTTATTGTATTAGATATATTATTTTATTGTGTAGTTTATATTATTTTAATGTGTAGTAAATATTATTTTAATGTATAGAATTGAAGTATAGAACATTTGATAAATGGTATGTTGTAAAATAATGTGGTAAAATAATAAAGTAAGTCTTTAATGTGGTAAAATGACATAAATTATGCCACAGCTGATAAAGATGCTCTTATAATGTTGAGAAACATGTCACCATGTTCCCACTTAAACGTAGACAATTATCTCCTATATTACTTTTCGTATGAGACTTTTAAAATAATCGTGATTGGATCTTGGCTTTCTTGACGAAGGTTTGGTATTGATCACTTGGACTGAACAATTGATTTTGAATCTGCATTATCAGATCAGCCAACAAGAGGCAATGTTTGGTATTTCAAACAAAAATAACTTTTACAGGTTCCAACTTGTATCCCAACAAGTTTAGAAGTTTTGATGTCTATCTTGAAATAGCTTATTTTTGGTAATTTATTTGTGGTGTTTAATAAAAAATATAGTTTTTGATAACTTTTATCAATTTATGTTAAATGCATAAAAAAAAAGCTAAAAATTAATTTATTTTGAAAAAAGATAAGTTAGAATATTTGCAAAAAATAAAAAAAAAAAAAAAAAAAAAAGCAAATGTGTGTATTTAACTTATGATGATGGGTAGTAAGTTTGTGAGCTAAAGCCTCCTTTGTACGTTTAGGTCCAAGCCCCCAAGTTGCTAGACGGCAAAGCATCATTAAGGAATGGAAGGTCTTGTTAGTAAAGGAACGTGCTTGTTGGACGCAGTTTAGGAAGAAGTTGGGCAAGGAAGGATGTCTTACAGCTGAAAACAGGAAAATAGAGTTAGATAAATATGATAGAATAAGTAAGACGAGCTTAAGAAAGTAACATACCCTTAGAACATAGACGACCCATCTCACTGGTGTAAGGAGGAAATGGGTCCCTGCCTACCTCAATAGGGTTCCCTGCCCAATACTAGAGATGAGGAAGAACTCTATCTTCCATGTCCTATCGGACAAGGGAAGGGATCTTATTAACTAAAACCCTATCTGAAAACTGATAGAAACTTAGAGATTGGCTTATTTTAGAGGGTTTATAATAGTATAAGAACTCGTCCACGATAAGAGGACAGTTCCTATAAAAAACCTCCGTCCACAGCACTTGCGTGGACATAATGGTTCTCCATGCATTAGGGTTGAGTTGGTTTGGCCTTATACCTAACTTATGGAGATGCTCCCTAGCAAAGGCATTCAAAGTCGCCTTGTAAATGCCACATGGAAGACTCATCAACCAACGAAAAATTGCCATGTGTAAAGTAGTAATATTAGCAATTATAATTTCAACAGTGGTATGGACGACACAAGGAAAAGGGGGCAAATGATGGTGGTTTAAATTAAGTTTAGTTCGTCCATGATGGTCGTCTATGACAAGGTTAAGTCCAAACTAGTTCACAAGAAATGAAGCCTAACAAAAACACCACAGATATGAATAGGGTCCATCCATGAATATCATAGATGTCCAAGGCAGCCTAGTTGTCCACGTCATATGGGGGCATGGATGATCAAATAACACTTAACAAATTTTTGAGGATTCTTCTACAAACACTAAGCAATTGGACCATGATTCGTCATTCTAGAACGTGGGGAGGATTCCCCAAAATCCACTCCATTTTTTCCATGATGTTAATGGATCCGAACAAATAGACTCACTAAAAATTCTTTATAAAAATGATTTGATTCCTTTAGCCCAAGGTATGTTTTGCTATTCACTAATTCACCATCCTTGTGTTCTAGGGAGAAAATTGACTTAATCGTTGGAGGGTTCTTGGCTGGTTCACCCCAGTCGCCCTTATAGTCGTTTTTTTTTTCTCTCTCTCTTCAGGTATTCAAGCTATCATTATAGCTCGGGGCATTCAACTTATTGATTCTCGTGTATCGTCAATTACCAAGTGAAAGGGTCCACTGCAAAGGAGAGAAGCAAGCCCTTATTAAGAAGATAAGAAGGAAAGCAAAATGGGTCCAAGAATATAAGGCCTGTGAATGAGTGATTTCCTTGTGGGAAGTATGCCTCAGCCTAGGGTGGATCGAGTAGAAGGTGAAAATGGCGTTTCTACTTAGATTAGGTCTAGGAACAATATATGTAGTGCACTTATGGAATGACTGATCTTAGGAGGGCTTTCAGATTCTATGACTTCCCCATCACTATCTTCCTCCTGCTCTAAATCAATAGCATTCAAAGGAAGAACCCTGTTTTATCCTTTAGGTCCGAACTCCTGATATAAGGCTGCCTTTGCATAGTGGAGCTCTGCCTTATAAAAAGGCATCCAAGTGGCTTCAATGGTCACTGGCCTTCCCCTCCAAATGGCCTTCACACATTGGTGATATGTGGAAGCCATTGTTCTATGTGCATTGAGCCAAGGATGGTCCAAAATAATATGATACGAAGTATCACCATCCATCATGTGCATAAGAGTGCGTGCTCTGATAAGTCCTTCCCTCAAGTCCAAGGACACATGTCCCAGGGTATGCTGTTGTAATGATCCTATCCCTGCCACTTGGAGTGGCTCTCGAATGATTCTTTCTCGTGGAATGCCCAATGCATCTAACATAGGGAGGGGTGAAATGTTTGTGGAGGCACCACTAGTTATTAAGGCCCTCTTAATCTAAGGAGCTCTTAAGAATGCAGTAACATATAAAGGCCTCTCGCCATCCACGGCCTTGTTGGATAAATCTCTAGGAGGGAAGGTCATTGATTCCTTGGTCTCTTGGTATGCCACCTGTAATTCACTTCCCCAGGAGGCAGTTGCTCCTTGACTCCTTTCCATAACTCGAGTTAGGGCCTGAGCTGCCTCTCTTTTGGCCAATGGACAGAGCCCATCCTTTCAAGAAAGGCACGCACTTTATCATCCTACTGAATTCGTAATGTCATCTCTTCATTGTACAATGGCATAGGTGCAACACTACTACTGGCTATATTCTCAGCCTATTCTTCCATGGGGTCATCACATTCTATGAAGAAAGTTTTCATAGCATTAGACAAGCAAACAATCATGGCATCATAGCATCTAAACAAGCATGCTCATCATTTTATACCACCAACTCATAATCATATTAATGCATGTCCACGTGATTATGCATGACTTACCTTACTTACATTACTGTATCATAACATTTATGCATCGATGCATGTTCATGTTCATGTGCATGTCCATATTGTTTATCCAAGACATGTAAACCATATTTTTAATATAACAATCAAAAGCAAGTAAAGCATGTTATCATACTGATCCTATGGTTTAAGTATGTAAAGCTAAGTCAAACAAAAACTAAACAAGTGATTAAAACCGATCGACACCTCGTGACTGCTTAACCACCCATCACGGCGACGCTTGTGCGCTTTCTATATCTCTCGGTGTGAGAACATGGATATGAAGGTGTGTCATACCTTAAGTGTGTGACTGGAATGTGAGTCGATTTTAAGAAAATTAACAAGGGTAAGTGAAGTCGCTAACAATCATTGGATTTTTTCTAAGGTGTGATTGGTCACCTAACTCTATTTGATTTTATTACTGATCCTAGGTTAAGAAAAAAGTCGTTTTTCCTAATCTAATGTGATTAGGCAAAAACAAATCTTGATTCTTGAGTTTGGAATCACCTTGAGCGCATACCCACACTACAAGGTCAAGAACTCTCATGACTAGAGAGGGTCGCTTATGTAGCCATGGAGTCCATCATACAAAGTGCACAATCACCCACACACATATAAGCAGACATATATACATATGCATAATGCACAATGCTATCACAAAGAGCAAGAAAGTAAATTAGACATTGCTAGCATTCCAAGGGTATGCCTTAACAAGGTATAGGAAATGTAAAACAGACATTGCCATACCTAGGGAATGCGGCCTAAGCAAGGAGCATAAAAATAAAAGGGGGTACATGGATGCGGACCCTAATACATGCTCTAGAGAAGAGGCTTAAAGAGGGGGAAAGAGAAAACTGCTCTAGAGGGGCTAGGCCCCTTAATCTACTGATCATTGCCCTTTGTGGGCTTGCATCCTTTTGCTTGCATCTTTGCCCTTTTTGCTCACGCTTGGGAAATTGCACCTTTGCTCGAAGTACCCTTGCTCCATGTGTATACATGCAAAGAAAAAAGAAACAAGCTAGCAAAAAAGAAAAGAAACAAATAGAAGGAGAAGCATGATAAAGATAAGCTAAGAAAAGATGCCAAACGGGGGCAAACAAGCATGTGAAACATGCAAAGAGGTGAACAAAGCATGTTATCAAACAAAAGGGGTGTCCTAGGAGGACAAATGTAGGTTTGGATCGAGTTTTCATGGTTTCATTGGATTGGAATATGGACGACACATAGACTCATGGATGAAGATGTAGACAAGTGTGCAAAGACGCAAAGAAAGCCAAACGGGTGGCGTAAAGCAAGCATGTCAACATCGCACAGAGTGGAGGAGGTGTAAATCAAGCACACCAACACCATGGAGGTGTATCTCACAAGTGGTTACATCCAAACATACCCTAGGAGGGATGGATGTAACCACACATGCACAAGCCCACAGAAGGCGCAAAGCATGGCAAAGCCTAGATCTAGACAGTCTAACATAGAGATAAAGCATAGAAGCAAGCAAGCAACATTGACATGCAAAAGGAAATGATCCAAACCCTTTAATATTGGCCTAGGTGTGCAGATGTAGGCCTAGGCCATAGGATCTAGATCTACAACCCACCGGAAAGGCCAAAAAGCAAGAAAGAGAGATATCAAGGGACAAAAATGGCTAAAGTAGCACATGGCATAGCAACCAACATAGATCTGAGCACACAAGCATGGCATGGAGCACATAAACACATAGATCTAAGCGTATGGACATAAATCTACGCAAAAAATGGCAAAGAACACATAGGCATGTAGATCTAAGCATGAACATGAGGAGCCTAAAAACATGTGGATCTAAGCATAAACATGGAATTTGGACATATCCTAGCCCAAGAAGTCTAAGCCAACACATCAAAGTGATAAATCATGGCATAAGCAAGGAAACATGCTATAAAAACTAAAGAAGAATGCTAGGAAGCAAGGAAACATGCTAGGAAAAGTGATGAAAGCAAATATTAAGAAAAAAAAAAAAAAAAAAAGTAGGAAAAGCAGAAAAGAGAAAAGGGTGTGGATTGTTGCTAAAAAGCTACATCCATACCCTTAAACCTCAAATTCGAGGTATGGAACCAAGGACAGGAAGATTGGGTGCAAGAACACTACCTTGAAGATTGTAGAGAAAAGATGAGAATCTAAGGTATTTGGAGGTGTTTTGATTTGTTTGGGAGAGAAATTAGAGAGAAAAAAGAGAGAGAATCTGCCCAAAACTTCCCAGAAAATCAGTTTTTTATTTTTTATTATTATTTTTTTAATGAAGGGGCTGGAGGCTTTTATAGCGAAAATGTCACCCTTCAATTGTTGGCGCATCGATGGCCGCCTTGCTGACATCAATATTTTTGGCCTTTTCTAGTTTCAACATTGGATGCATATTTGAAGGCATTACTAGACTCAAATTGAGTTGATCTTGGTTTCCCTAGAAAGCTTTGGATGTCTAGTTTTCAAAACACTAAGGAAATTTAAAATCCAATTGTCGGATCAAAAGTTATGGCCTCGGGAAGCATGTTACACGATTTTCATGGTTTTCTAGATATCTCAACCACTTTAAGTCCGATTTCAACCCATGAATAGTCATTGGAAAGGGAATTTGATAATCATTGCAATGGAACTAGTCCCAATCCATTCTGATGGTTGGATCAAAATTAGGCCTTGCTCAAAAACGTCAATCTTATTCCACAACTTGGGTCGATATGTTTGGGAGTCATGGTCACATCATAAAATTTTTCTAATTGTCGCTCTCGCATCATTCGCTAACTACCTTGTTCCTGATTGGATTGCTTTCTTTGTGTGGCATCTTATCTTTTTGTTCGCTGTCCACTGGTGATATTATAAATATAGATAGAGAAAGAGGCTAAGCTAAGCCTACATAATGCTATGGGAACAACTTTTTTTGTCCGCTTTTAGCTATGCTATATAGATGCGCTACCTTGTGAAAGAAAACATCATATGTAATTTCCGGTGCCCCTAGGGGTCAGCTTCGGGTCAAACTTGGTCAAAGTTGATGAAAATCACTTAGTAGCTTGAGTTTGATATAGAAACATGAAAAATGTTGTTTTGGGATGATTTTGATCCAACCTTGACTTTTAGTCAACCCGAGGTTAACCAGGGGCATTTTGGTCAATTTGGCTTGAAATGGCACTTCAAATGCTACGTTGCTTGAATGGGTTGCGCCACATTAATCTAGATGTTTTCGAGGCCCCAAGGAGAAAAGATAATATTTTTGGAATTTTTGGGGTTCAGAACGCAAATCAAGGGTGGACAAAATACGGTGTCTAGAGCTGCCCTATCTTTATCTGACATTTTTTACTTCAATGAGAGGTGTCGAAAAAAGAATGTGATTCTGCATTTTGTTGCCCCAAAATTGTGTGCAAAAGCTGCGCTGGTCATGGATTGAGATTGGTTTTACTTCACAAGGTTAAGCTACTACAGCTGATCTGAAAAATTCCCTAACTTGGTCCTTGATGTTGGGCAAAAGACTCCCTTTTTTCTTTCTTTTTATTTTCTAAAAATATGTTAGTAGCAAAGCAAGTAGGAAAGCATGCTAGTATTTATTTTATTTTTGGTATTTTTGCATATAGGTTTTTATTTATTTATTTATTATTTATCATTTACGCTATGATGATGTTGGAAAATACATCTCTATTCACATGCTTAAGTAACATATGAAAACTTGCATATGTCGGATGCTATGAAAACACATGGAACACTAACAAAACTAAAAGAAAACCAAGGTAGATATGAGAAACTATGCATAATAAGGATGAAATTTTTTTGAGAGGATTGAAAATGTGAAAACCAAAACAATTTTAAATGAGAGTAGTTTTTTGAAAGAGCCAGGATTAAACGAGCATGGCCAAATTGAATCTCGAAAAGGTAGATAAGATTAAACAAGCATGGCCAAATTGAATTTGTGTGAGATTAAACGAGTGGCTGAATTGAATCCAAGTGAGATTAAACGAGCATGACCAAATTGAATCTCGAAAAGATAGATAGGATTAAACAAGCATGGCCGAATTGAATATGCATGCAATTAAATGAGCATGGCCAAATTGATTCTCAAAAGGGTAGATAGGATTACATGAGCATGGTCGAATTGAATCTTGAGAGAGAGGTATATTGAAACTTTTGACAATTTTAGATAAAAAGAGATAGGATTAAACGAGCATGGATGAATCCAATACTGAGAGAGAGGTATTTTGAAAATTTTAACATTTTGAGAAAACATGATATAGGATCAAACGAGCATGGCCGAACCAAATCCTGAGAGAGAGGTATTTTGAAAATTTTGATGCTTTGAGATAAATAGTGACAGGATTAAATGAGCATGGCCGAATCAAATCCTAAGAGACAGGTATTTTGAAAATTTTGACATCTTGAAGTAAAAAGAGATAGGATATTAAATGAGCATGGCAAAATCAAATCTTGAGAGAGAGGTCTTTTGAAAATTTTGACACTTTTAGATAAAAAGAAACAGGATTAAAAGAGCACGGCTGAATCAAAACTTGAGAGAGAGGTATTTTGAAAATTTTGACACTCCGAGATAAAAAGAGATAGGATTATATGAGCATGGCTGAATCAAATCCTGAGAGAGAGGTATTTTGGAAATTTTTACATTTTGAGAAAACATGATATAAGATTAAACGAGCATGGGAGAATCAAATCCTGGAAGAGAGGTATTTTGAAAATTTTGACATTTTGAAGTAAAAAGAGATAGGACTAAACGAGCATGGCTGAATCAAATCCTAAGAGAGAGGCATTTTGAAAATTTTGACACTTTTAGATAAAAGGAGATAGGATTAAACGAGCATGACCGAATCAAATCCTGTAGAGAGGTATTTTGAAAATTTTGACATTTTGAGAAAACATGATATAGGATTAAACGAGCATGGCTGAATCAAATCTTGAGAGAGAGGTATTTTGATGCTTTGAGATAAATAGAGACAAGATTAAACGAGCATGGCCGAATCAAATCCTAAGAGAGAGGTATTTTGAAAATTTTGACATCTTGAAGTAAAAAGAGATAAGATATTAAACGAGCATGGCAAAATCAAATCTTGAGAGAGAGGTATTCTGAAATTTTTTGACACTTTTAGGTAAAAAGAAATAGGATTAAATGAGCATGGCTGAATCAAATCTTGAGAGAGAGGTATTTTGAAACTTTTGACACTCTGAGATAAAAAGAAATAGGATTATATGAGCATGGCTGAATCAAATCCTAAGAGAGAGGTATTTTGAAAATTTTTACATTTTGAGAAAACATGATATAAGATTAAACGAGCATGGGTGAATCAAATCCTGGAAGAGAGGTATTTTGAAAATTTTGACATTTTGAAGTAAAAAGAGATAGGACTAAACGAGCATGGCTAAATAGAATCCTAAGAGAGAGGTATTTTGAAAATTTTGACACTTTTAGATAAAAAGAGATAGGATTAAACGAGCATGACAGAATCAAATCCCGAGAGAGAGGTATTTTGAAAATTTTGACATCTTAAAGTAAAAAGAGGTAGGATTAAACGAGCATGGCCAAATCAAATCCTGAGAGAGTGGTATCTTGAAAATTTTGACATTTTGAAGTAAAAAGAGATAGGATTAAACGAGTATGGCTGAATGAAATCCTGAGAGAGAAGTATTTTGAAAATTTTGACATTTTGAGATAAAAAGAGATAGGATTAAACGATGTTGGCAACCCAATCAAAGTAGGCTATGGCAGTAAGAAAACCATCTTTCAACTACTTTTCTACTTCTTCTTTGATTTTCAAGATAATCTCTGACTTCATCCTTCAGAGGGCTTGCTGCACTGGGGGGCAATTAGATTTAACCGAAATCCTATGGACAATGATCTCAGTATCTAGACCTGGCATATCTTGATAAGACCAAGCAAAGATTTCCTTGAATTCCTTTAGCAGAGCTATGAGCATATCTTTCATGTCTTTAGGAAAGTTTACCCCAATCTTGATGGGTTTTTCTGTCTCGCCTTCATCGGCTGGGCTTATCACCATTGTCTCTTCTATATTGGGCTTAGACCCTTCGCTTTCTTTGTTCAGAGCTTTTAGGATGTCTCAAGGTAAGTTCGGGACCTCTTCCATTCCTTCAACATCATGATCCAACTTTATTGTCTCATTCACATCATCTACATCTTCGTTATGGCAATGGGACAATGTACGCACTTAGGAATCAGAACAAATCCTATAGAGTGAAACATATACAGAGAAACATAAGATAATTTGCACATACATATACAGAGGAAAGCAATAAAGAGAGATGTAAGAATTTTCTGAATAACGCGCTGAATATTTCATTAATGTATTTTGGGTAGGGGAAAAATAAAGTTCATGCTTGATAATGATAAAAGGGAAATGCCCTTTTTTTGGTTGTTTCTAGGAAAACAAACTAAAGAAATGAACAGGGAATACAAATAAAGTAGGAAATAACATAAGCATGCAAAACAAACTAGATATGCTACTCCAACCCTATTGGGTGATTGGGAGGCCTAATTACTCGATGATGGAATACTTCTTACTCAGCCAATGCAACCACAAAGCAAGGCTTGATGGTCTAAAGGCTTGCTACCTCGCCTGACATCCTTGGTCGGATAGTAGAAATCAGATTATCTTTAGGAGATATGTTATCGTTCTCGGAGAACTCTTCGGGACAAAGCCGAATAATGCAAGCAAGATCAGGCTCTTCATCTTTTAATTCCTTGAAAGGTTTTGGCATAATGACCTTCGCCGATGTTGAAAAAGTGGTCTTGATATAGGGAATAGACATCCTTGAAGTGTCGCAGTTTCTCTTCTTGCCTTTAGAAGCTTGAGAGATTTCTTCATGAGTGGGTTTGTATCCCAAATTGAATATTTCTTTGTTATCTAAAAGTTCAATGAGAGCAGGGATCCCACATCCCACGACTTTGAGGCCTTGGCCTAATTTGTAACTAAACTTAAGCATTTCCTTCATGGCCATTAGACCTACTGTAGGTTAGCCAAACTTAGGCTCTGAAGCATTATGAATTGTGGAAGCTAGCTTGGAGCTATGGAAGGATTAGCATTGAAGTAGGGGATAGATGTCTCTTGGAAGATAGTTATCAGTTTTTTAGCCAAAACAGTGATTAACTGATTTTCAGAGATGAACTTGAGTCTTTAATGGAGGGTAGATGCGATTGCACCTGTTGTATGCAACCAAGGTCTCCCTAAAAGCATGTTGAAAGGAAAGTCAACCTTAATCACTTGGAAGTTGACCATGAAGGATCTTAGGCCGATCTCAATCATTAACTTGATTTCACCTTGAACTTCTCAACACGTGCCATCAAAGGCTCTAATGATCATAGTCCTAGGCTTTTTAAGAGACACATCCACTTTCAGGTGCTCAAGAGTGGTCATTGGGCATACATTGTTGACTAACAACCTTGCGATAATCATGTCTTCACACATGACTATGATATGCATGGCCAAGGTGTGATCTCTACCTTCTAGAGGTAACTCATCATCTAAAAATGATACTTGGTTGGTGGTCAACACCAATGATACTATTCCCTTAAAGGAGGAGTATGTAATACTGATAGGAATATGTGTTTCCTTCAATACTTTCAACAGAGTGCCAAATATTTCTTAGATAGACCTTGGCAGAATTAGCAACTCAAAACCTTGAATAGTGGGGGTGACATGGCTTCCCTACTGGATAAATCCTAGAGATGGCTCTGCGACTGTAGGTAGTGCTGAGACTAGAGGAGTAAAGCCTTCAATGGCTAGCATGGCTTGTCCTTTCTTTGGAGCTGGTACCCCTGAATCCATAGGTGATTCTATAATCTCTTAAATGGTGACTAAAGTTTGGGGAGCTAGAGGAATCCTACGTAAGTGCTTTTGCAAGTATTCACCCCGATCTTTCCTTAATCCTATTGGCATAGCACTGTAACTAGTTCCTGCTTAGGTACTCGGAGGGCATAGGTTGCCTGCCATGTAATCCCTCCTTCGCACGGGTTCCCCTTCAATCCAGATGATACCATAGTCAGCTAGACTCTAAACTTGTGCTCAGTACATTCTACAATCAAATAGGGCATGTTGGTCCCCACTATCATAGATAAACAGGCTACCCAGTCAAAACTTGAAGCCTCTGTGTTCTTGAGAATGTTGGAAAATCTGATTTTGTATCTCATACAAAATATACAGCGAAAGCAACAAACATGGATCTATTTCATTCATAATTGATAACATGCACGATGTAAATTTCAAAATTTAAGAACAAGATAGCGTACCTTGGTGCAGTGAAATTCAAAACAAAAGATTAGATGTACTTGGGAACACTTTTAATCTTCACTCCAATTCCACTTTACGCCTAAGAAGTGTGGTCTCTCAATCAGTTTCCAAGGGAGAATAATCGAGTGGCTTCACTCACACATACACACCACTTCACAATGATGTCTCTCTTTTTCTTTTCTCTTATGAAAAAATTCTGTATGTTTCTCCCTTTATAACTAACTGATTATCTAATTGGGCTGGCCTATTGGGCCTTTCCAATTGGGCTTTAGTGTGTGGCTTGGAGTGGGACCAAAAGGGACCAATAAGACATTAGCTCCAATGGGCCTTGAACTTTTCTATCAACTCTTGACAAGTCCAAAGTTACCATTAATTATATTCAATACCACTATATAAATATAATTGCACTCTGGGCCTTATTAATAAATTATATCCCAAGACTTTATTATACATGCAACCCTTTCATAAAGTATTTGTAGTAATACAAAGTCATGAATGTAGATTGCCACTTTGTAAATTACTACATCTCAATCCTTGAGTTCTCGGTTTAATCCTTTAAGTTATTCATCGTATATTTTTGAAATCCAACTTTATAAATATACACTTTAGTAACTATTTACTAAAGTAGTTAGGCCTAACATTCTGAATAACAAACTCATTAAACTTATCCCAAGGGAATATTTTGAATCTCCGTTAAGAGACTATGAATTCCATCTTCAGAATATTTGTTCTATCAACACCAAATGTGGCTGCCCAACATACTGAGGTTTTGACCGTTACTTTAGATCTCACTCCTGATATATCAAAGTAACCTACACTTCATGATCAGGTTCATTATTCTCTTAGGATTAAGAGTTCACGTAAATATATAAGTCGTGAGATTTATTATTCAATTGACAGTCATTAGGAGAATAATAAATCTCACAGTGGTCCAATTTAGTATGTTTTAATAAGTCGTGAGATTTATTATTCAATTGACAGTCGTTAGGAGAATAATAAATCTTACAACGGTCCAGTTCAATATGTTTTAACTCTTAAAACATATCAACATATTAACTAGAAGTTACCACTTTCATGATCAAGATAAATCATCTTAGTTAATATGTTATAGTATTCGCAGATGAAACACCCACTTTAATCACTGACTACGAAATTCTAAGTTTACGAAGAACTTGTGATTTATATCTTCTGTGGCTTTTCACATAAATCGCATACTATGCATCTCATGGACTCTGTGATAATGTCTGAATATTCATGCTACCATTATTTCAAATAATAATAAAATAAATTTATTAATTACAATATTAAGTTATACATCATGTCATACATAATGTCATACATAATATCATATGTAACATCGTACAATAGGATTTAAGGGCATTAATCCTAACAAATCTCCCACTTGCCCTAAAGACTATTGTGCACTAATCTAACTCCCATTCGCTCCAAATGTGACTTGAAGGTCCTTTGAGGCAAGGCTTTGATAAAGGGATCTGCTAGATTATTTGCACTTTCAATCTTTGCAACCACCACATCTCCACGAGCAATAATATCTCTAATGATGTGGTACTTTCTCTCAATGTGCTTTCCTTTCTTGTGATTCCTTGGATCTTTTAATTGTGCAACTACTCCACTATTGTCGCAAAACAAAGTAATGGGTACTTGCTCAATTCTTACTATTCCAAGGTCAGAAAGGAATTTCTTGAGCCATACAGCTTTTTTCTTGCTTCACAAGCAACAACATATTCTGTTGCCATGGTGGAGTCCGCAATACAAGATTGCTTGACACTCCTCCATGTTATGGCTCTACCTCCCAAGGTGAAAACACATCTTGATGTGGACTTTCTGAAGTCTAGATCCGATTGAAAGTCTGAATCTGTATAGCCATTGGGAATCAAATCCTCACTACGATAAACAAGCATATAATCTCTCGTTCTTCGAAGATACTTAAGAATATGCTTTACAGCTTGCTAATGTTTTGGTCCTAGATTTGATTGATATCGGCTGACCATGCAAACTGAATAACAGATATCTGGTCTAGTACAAAGCATGGCATACATAAGACTTCCTACTGCAGAAGTATAAAGAACTTGTCTCATCATATTTTCTTCCTCTTGAGTCTTAGGCCTTTGGTCATCAGACAAAAGAACTCCATGTCTAAAAGGAAGTAATCCATTTTTGGAGTTTTGCATGCTAAACTGTTCTAGAACCTTATCTATATATCCAGCTTGTGATAAGCCTAACATCTTATTCTTGCGATCTCGCCAAAGCTTGATCCCTAGAATAAAATTAGCCTCACCCAAGTCCTTCATATCAAATTGGCTTGACAACCAAACCTTTATTGATGACATTACCCTTACATCATTTCCAATGAGTAGAATATCATCAATATAAAGCACTAAGAACATTACTACTTTATCTTGATGTCTTTTGTACACACATGGTTCATCAAGATTTTGTTCAAAACCAAATGACTTGATTGCTTGATCAAATCTGATGTTCCATGACCTAGATGCTTGCTTAAGTCCATAAATGGACCTTTTCAACTTGCGTACCATATCTTCTTGGTTCTTTGCTATGAAACCTTCTGGTTGCAACATATAGATTTCTTCTTCAAGGTTGCCATTTAGAAAAGCAGTCTTGACATCCATTGCCAAATCTCATTATCATAATGTGCAGCAATGGATAAGAGAATTCTGATAGATTTAAGCATGGCTGCTGGCGAAAATGTTTCATCATAGTCAATACCTTCTTTTTGTGTATACCCTTTTGCCACTAGCCTTGCTTTAAAGGTTTCAACCTTTTCATCTATCCCTCTCTTCCTCTTGTATACCAATTTGCAACCTACAGGTTTAATGTCGTTAGGCGCCTTTACAAGATCCCAAACTTGATTGGAATACATAGAATCTAATTCAGATTTCATAACTTTGATCCAATGATGTGCATCTATATCATTCATTGCCTCTTCATAAGTGTAGGGATCCGATTCAGCCTCTTCTGAGATAGCTTCATAAGTTTCTCCCAAACCTATGAATCTTATAGGAGGCCGAACAATTCTGCCACTATGACGAGGCACCTGTGTACTAAACGTATCATGAGTAGTATCTTATGGTGTATCTAATACAACTACATCGTCCCTAGTTTCATCCATCGGTTGTTTATTTACAGGTTCATTCATTTCAGCCAACACAACTCTACTTCTAAGGGTATAATTATTCATATAGTTAGTTTCCAAGAACTTGGCATTTATGCTAACAAACACTTTATTATCTTTATGACTATAGAATAAACCTCCAACAGTTCCTTTTGGATACTCTACAAAGAAAACCACTTCTGTTTTAGACTGTAACTTGTCAGACTTTCCTTTCAACACATGTGCTGGATAACCCCAAATATGGAGATGTCTCATACTAGGCTTACGCCCATTCCACAGCTCAATAGGTGTTTTAAGAACAGACTTTGAAGGTACTAAATTCAGAAGATACATTGCAGTATTTAAGGCATATCCCCAAAAAGAAATTGGTAGGGTTGAATTACTCATCATGGACCTAACCATTTCTAAAAGAGTCCTATTCCTTCTTTCTGCTATACTATTTTGTTGTGGAGTTCCAAGTGTAGTCATTTAGGATACAATCCCATTTTCAGTTAAGTAATCCTTAAAATCCCTAAGAAGGTATTCGCCACCACGATCAGATCGAATGACCTTTATGTGTTTGCCTAATTGATTCTCAACTTCAGCCTTAAACTCTTTGAACTTTTCAAAGGCTTCAGACTTTCGTTTAATTAGGTACACATAACCAAATCTAGAGTAATCATTGGTAAAAGTGATGGAGTACTCATAACCTCCTCTTGCCTGGATTGACAAAGGACCACATACATCTGAATGTACTAGTTCTAGCAAATCTTGGGCTCTTCTACCTTTTGCATTAAAAGGTTGTTTGGTCATTTTACCTTCTAAACAAGATTCACAAACTGAAAATTTATCAAAGTCCATGGGCTCTAAGAGTCTATCTTTGATAAGTCTTTGAATTCTATTTGAATTAATATGACCCAAACGCAAGTGCCAAAGATATGCATTACTAGTAAAAGGAAACTTTCTCTTTAATGATTTTACATGAGAATCATTATCTAATTCAAAATTATATAATTCATGCTTATCAGGAGTTAAAATATAAAGACCATCCACAATATTGCCAGAACAGATAAACATTTTACCCTTCTTTATTACAATATTGTTTTTAAGGATAACACAATATCCATGTTTACCTAAATAAGTTGCAGAAATTAAATTCCTACGAACATTAGGTACATACAGATAGTCTTCCAATATTAAAACTCTAGATTCAAAGTATAAATTAAACATTCCAACAGCTACAACCGAAATTCTGCTCCCTTTAGCCAAAGTAAGAAACAATTCCCCTTCATTAAGCTTTATGGTCTCCTAGAACCCCTGTAAAGAATTGCAGATATGATTAGTACAACTTGAATCCACACACCAGGAATCTGTGGGATTTTGTACTAAACATATTTCAAGGAGGAATGAACTTTTTATACCCTTATTCTTAGCAGCGTTGAGTATTGAACAATTCATCTTCCAATGTCCTTTCTCACCACAATGGAAACAGTTTCCTTTGGTTTTCTTTCCTTTGTTGGCAACTCCTAAGGTAATTTGTTTACCATCTTGCTTTGTGAAGTTCTTCTTCTTCTTCTTCTTACCTTTGCCTTTCGACTTAGGTTGAGAAGTAGAAGCTTCACCAACATTGGCTTCAACACTAGAAGTACCAAGGATGCCTTCCGCCGCTATCAACTCATTCATTAATTTAGACAATGAATAAATCTTTCTGTTCATATTATAATTAAGTCTGAATTCCTTGAATGATTCTGGTAGTGACTGGAGTATCATATCCACTTGGGATTCTCCATCAATATCGGCACCTAAAACTTTCAATGTATTCAGATTAGAGATCATCCTAAGACAATGCTCCCTTACTGAAGTACGTTCAGCCATTTTGGTAATATAAATCTACCTCATAGTTTCTTGCCATGCAGAACGGCCTTGCTCACCAAACAACTCATTCAGATTTAGCATTATGTCCGAAGCTAGTTCTACATCCTGCATTTGATGCTGTAGAATATTTGAGATAGATGCTAGGATGTAGCACTTGGCCATCTCATTAGATTTCTGCCAACGATCATATCATTGTTTTTCCTTAGAAGGAGCATCTAATGAAGGAAAGCTAGGACATGGTTGAGTAAGCACATATTTGTGCTCTTCAGCTATAAGAACAATGTCCAAATTTCTTTTCCAATCAACATAGTTGGATCTAGTCAGTTTGTTTTGATTAAGAATAGTAACAAGTGGGCTAAATGATGCCATGTTCAAATCTGAAAATAATAAACATGAATATAATAAGTAACTAGACATTATCAATTTAGCATATAAACATATAATATGGAACCTTAACAAAACCATAATACAATATATGCAACGACAACCCAATCTCATATTCAATATCCCTCAGCATATAGTAAACATTAAATACTATGATTGATTGAGAACTATTCTCATTATTAGTGTTATCATGATAACTCTTATCATACACTAATAATATGCCGTTATACATTTGGCCTCTAAATAATAATAGTAAGAACTCAGTATAGAGGATACTATAATATTTAGTCTAGTGTATACCATTGTCTAGAATTATGTGTAGCCACATTTCATCCCCTTAACAGGCTTATTTTATAGTACCATGATACAAAACACCCTCCGCATGGAATGCAAAGCTCGAAGCTAAGACAAGGCGTTTGATCAAACTACTATAAACCAAGAATTCAATCTTGTAGGACCATGAAATAAATACTCTCCGCATGGAATGCTAAGCTCGAAGCAAAGACAAAGTATATATTTCACACTACTATGAACCAACAATGGAGGCCGTGAGATGCAACTCTTGTATCTCTCTCCCACTAGATATTTTAAATTAAGGGTTTTTATGATCAAGAACCATATTAATGCTAAAAACCCTTGAAAACATAATCCTGATCTCATTAGGAATAAATTTCATTAAATGAATACTTTAATCCTAGCATTAATATATATATATATATATATAACGTAATATAAACCCATATTACATTATATGTAATATAATATATGGATTATTTCATGTAATATATGATTATTACATTATATATAATATACGGATTGTTAGAATCCTTTATAAACAATTTGCATGCCATCAAGGATTTGCACTCCAAGCCAATCCAGGAAGTTAGGCTTTGAATCTTAATATCACTTCCCTAAAGATAACTAACACATGCAAAGCAATTGAATGCTTGAATAGCCAAGCGGTGCAAAAAAGAAATCCAAGCAGTGCAATTACTTGGTTCACGCACATGACAGTTATTGCCTTCGAAGTGACATAACGCCATGAAAGTGTTATCCTGTAACAATGCCTTTGTCCAAGCCATTAAGTTTTAAACTTCTATCTTGATGGTTATTAACAACATCATCTAGAAGTCTATGGCCAAGAGAAATTCTTCTGAAGATGGAATTCCATATTAATAGAAATTCTCTTCACATCAACGCAAAGTCAATCACTTTCTCTTAAAACAAATTATGAAATCAAAAATCCTAAATGTGATTATATAGAACAATCACTACAGATTCAAGAATCCCATAACACTATGAAAATGATTTTCTTTGATTCTAAAACTCAATCACATGTTATACAAGCATGAGATGAAAACCTGACTCTGATACCAATTGTTGGAAAATATGATTTTGTATCTCATACAAAATACATAGCAGAAGCAACAAACATGGATCTATTTCATTCATGATTGATAACATGCACTATGTAAATTTCAGAATTTAAGAACAAGATAGCATACCTTGGTGCGGTGAAATTCAAAACAAAAGATTAGAAGTACTTGGGAACACTTTTAATCTTCACTCCAATTCCACTTTACGCTCAAGAAGTGTGGTCTCTCAATCAGTTTCCAAGAGAGAATAATCAAGTGGCTTCACTCACACATACACACCACTTCACAATGATGTCTCTCTTTTTCTTTTCTCTTATGAAAAAATTCTGTATGTTTCTCCCTTTATAACTAACTAATTATCTAATTGGGCTGACCTATTGGGCCTTTCCAATTGGGTTTTAGTGTGTGGTTTGGAGTGGGACCAAAATGGACCAATAAGACACTAGCTCCAATGGGCATTGGGTTTTTCTATCAACTCTTGACAAGTCCAAAGTTACCATTAATTATATTTAATACCACTATATAAATATAATTGCACTCTGAGCCTTATTAAAAAATTATATCCCAAGACTTATCATACATGCAACCCCTTCATAAAATATTCGTAGTAATACAAAGTCATGAATGTAGACTGTCACTTTGTATATTATTACATCTTAACCCTTGAGTAACTGGTTTAATCCTTTAAGTTATTCATCATATATTTATGAAATCCAACTTCATAAATATATACTTTAGTAACTATTTACTAAAGTAGTTAGGCCTAACATTCTGAATAACAAACCTATTAAACTTATCTCAATGGAATATTTTGAATCTCTGTTCAGAGACTATGAATTCCATCTTTAGAATATATGTTCCATCAACACCAAATGTGGCTGCCCAACATACTGAGATTTTGACCGTTACTTTAGATCTCACTCCTGATATATCAAAGCAATTTACACTTCATGATCAGGTTCATTATTCTCTCAGGATTAAGAGTTCACACAAATATATAAGTTGTGAGATTTATTATTCAATTGATAGTCGTTAGGAGAATAATAAATCTCACAGCAGTCCAGTTCAATATGTTTTAACTCTTAAAACATATCAACATATCAACTATAAGTTACCAGTTCCATGATCAAGATAAATCATCTTAGTTAATATGTTATAGGGTTCACAGATGAAACGCCCAATTTCATCACCAACTACGAACTAAATTCTAAGTTTACAAAGAACTTGTTATTTATATCTTTTGTGACTTTTCACATAAATTGCATACTATGCATCTCATGGACTCTATGATAATGTCTGAATATTCATGCTACCATTATTTCAAATAATAATAAAACAACTTTATTAATTACAATATTAAGTTATACATCATGTCATACATAATATCATACATAACATCATACAATAGGATTTAAGGGCATTAATCCTAACAGAGAACACTGTGACTTTCCTGGGCTGGGGCCCACAACATGGCTTTCCAAGGGAATGAAGGGGATGAGAAATTAGGGACCCTCTCCTCTACTATAGAGATAGCTTTCACGTTCCTTCCTGATGAGGAAGCAAGGGGTTAGTGAAGACATTTGGCTTGGCCGAGTTGTCGAACTGTACTAACTTGTTGTCAATGAGATCCTAGATTTGGTGTCTTAAATTTCTACACTCTTCTTGGGTATATCCCTCGGTTCCAAAATAGTGTTCGCATTTCTTGGATGGATCAAAACCTAGTAGAGGAGGATCGTCTCTAGGTCTAGCAAAAATTGGAGTCACTAGCTTCTTCTCCAATAGATAGGCATAAAGCTCTGCCATGGACATGGATAACGGAGTGAATTTCGATGGTTCCTTAGGATATCGAGGTGGACCAGGTCTTCCCCTCTAATTGAATGCTCGGTAAGGTGCCTAGGCTAGCTGAACCTACTGCTGGTAAGGTCAAGCATTCAGGGCTGTATAAGTAGAAGTAACTCCCCTAGGCCCTTCAGGCGCTTTGTCAATCACATGAACATCCTCTTCCTTCCCTTTGTGGTCGGTTTCCTTTTTCACCTGTTGTTCTATCATAGAATTCAAAGCCTCAAGATCAACTATTTTCCTATTTTTAATACCCTCATCAATACACTCCCCAATAGGAATCAAGCTTGCGAAGTGAGTGACTTAGGCATTAATCATCTTTTCGTAGTAAGGAGCCTTAAGGTTATCAATGAACCATTTGATCATCTCATCTTCCATCATAGGGGGACACACTTAGGCAGCTAGCTTACGCTACCTTTAGGCATACTCATGGAAAGATTCCCCACTCTTCTTTTTTGACATCTGAAGAACTGTGCGATTAGAAGCTATCTTAGTATTGAATCGATGGTACTCTAAGAATGCATTGGCCATCTCTCTCTAGCTAGAGGTCTTTTCCAATTTCACATACTAGGTGGCTGCAGGGCTAGTCAAGCTATTAGGGAATACCTAGCAAAGCAAAGGATGATTGTCTCCATAGGGTGCCATCTTCCTACAAAACATGGGCAGATGGGTGCAAGGATCTCCAATGCCATCATACTTGATGAACTCAGGTGCCTTGAACTTGGAAGGCATAATGACCTGAGGGAAATTGGTCAGACTGTTTAGATCGACACTTTCTCAGGCGCTAGAGCCCTTTATGATATGGATTTTCTCAGTCAGGGTTTCCACTTGACTTTTGACTTAATTATAACCAGAATCTGAGGTCTTATCCTTAGGAGGTTCCATTTCTTAGTTGTTCCCTTATGGGGTGAATGGTGGTGTAGTTTGGTCATGCTTTGGCTCTGGCGATGGCTGGATCTCATTTTCAGAATGGGATGCAAAGCCCCCTAGAGTGGGATTAGATGATCCTCGGTTCCCTCCTACAACCAGTTGTTGCATCATGCACATCATTTTTGCCATCTGCTCTCTCAGAAGAGCGATTTCATGAGTGTTTTCCTCAATAGGGGAAGGACCACTAGTAGACATCTCTTTAGCACAAGACTTAGTGATGATAGGATCACGATGTGATGGCAGCTTGGACTATTTCCTTTGAGCAATCTTTTCTTTTTAGAATCCTGGAAGGAAAAGAATGGGATGGGAGAGAAATGGGGCACATTTGAAAATTTGACATTGTGGAAACATAAAACAAACCCAAAGTTAGTTCATGTTCTTGCTCATTTAACATGCACCTATCATTTTCAAAATATTGGCTTGGACCTTTGATCAGGTATTTATCATAGTGAATTTCTATGGTGATATTGAATTAATGCACAAGCTTTGGCAAGTAACCGAAATTTTCATATCATGCTAGAAATTGTGGGATGGACCCTTCTCTTTTGATTACATGGTTATGTAATGCTTTTACAAAGTTTGACTTTTTACAATGCCCTAAGATCATCGGCTATAGACAATGGCTCTAACAGTGGGCCTTTCGCAATATTTACAATGAAAAGCTTCATTCTTGAGCTTGGCTTCTTAAAGAAGATCTTGAACTCTTGGCAATATCCTCCTGGGTGTGGAGTTCTGGCTACTTGCCACAAATTTTATCTGTACACATTTACATGATGGAGCCATTAGTGTGTGCATGCATGCATGCCCTTGTAGGGTTAGAAACCCTTAAGGACCAAGTATGATCTAATGTGTGAGCAATAGGGTTGCTCTTCCCTAGGGTTAATCATAGATGATGTGTAACATAGGATAGATAGAACCTGGAGTAAAGCATGACTCTTTGATGCAAGCAAAAATGGCAAACCTACAAATGGAAACTCGACACTTTCCCCTTGAATCATTTTGAAAACAATCCTATGAATGATATCCTACTCTAGGCTGGGATATTCACTCGAATTTGGCTCTTTCTAGTCCTCATGGGTTTGACATAGTCTAGGCCAACTATATGAGACACGACTTAACTGGTAAATTGGTCCTATTCTTAGGGGGGACCTCGATCATCTAATCCTTTCCTTCATAGAAGTTGTGGGCTAGAGAAGATCAACTGTGCCTTTTTAGCATAATCCTATCCACCTATGAACCTAGGAAAAGCCCATAATTTAGCATCCAGTAACTATCTAAGGTGTACACATCTAGCATTAGACTTTAATGCTGAGTCCAGGTTCAACCAATATGGAGGGTGATGTCATGCATTTTGAAATGAAAGGGGAAATACTTTCCAAGCATAACAAATATAAGCACAGATAAAGGTATAGCAGAAATTAAGTCTTACTACTACCCTAGGTTCATGCATGTGAAGGAAAAATGTAAAGCATTCTTTAGGAAAGCAAGAAGGCTTCACACATACGAAAATACCTCAAAGCCGGTTTTTGGAAAACCATTTTGAAAAACATTTTTGGAAAATATTTTTGAGTTTTGAAAATAGTTTACTAGAATATAGTAAAAGCAATTTTCAAAAAGAAATCCCTAGAGGCTAATGGCAATTTCAATTTTTTTGAAAGGCAATGTCCAAAGATTCGGATCTTACCAAAAGCTCTAAAGGCTAAACTCTCTAGGTATACCCAGTGGAGTTGCCAATTTGTCGACACCTCGTGGTTGCTCGACGACCCGTTGCAGCGACTAGAATGTGAGTCGATTTTAAGGAAATTACCAAGGGTAAATGAAGTTGCCACCAATGATTGGGTTTTTTCTATGATGTGATTGGTCACCAGACTCTATTTGATTTTATTACTGAGCATAGGTTAAGAAAAAGGTCATTTTTCCTAATCTAATGTGGATGGGCAAAAAAAATCTTCATTCTTAAGTTCGGAAGTTTGGTTACGTGTGGAGAAGTTGTTAGGAACCCCACAATGCCTGTCTATAGAAAGTCTTTTGTTTTGGTAAAATCATATTTTTTAGACATTGGCAATTGAAAACAAGCTATTGGCATAAGCTTTCGGGGCTTTAAATGTGTTGGGCTTTGAGGTTTGGTTTCAGAATGGGTGTGTTCTCAATTAATGCTTTCCAAGTATGTTTGAAGTCATTGCTAGATTTCCACAGCAAAAATCCAGTAGCATTTTGCCTTATTTTTGTGGCGAAAATTTGGTAGCACGTCACCTCAGATGCTTTATAGCATGCCAAATGCTATTCTCACCAAGCTTTCAATGTGAGAATATAAAAATGGGGATGCCCTATTTTCACGGTGAAAATCTGACAGAGTTTTGCATTTGGTGCACTATGGCGCATTGGTAGGGTTTCGTGTCTACGTATATAGCGCGTATCGACATGCTTACACTGTGATGAGCCAAAGCCCTCTAAAGTGTTAAAAATATTGACATGTGTCGTACACACGAGGAAACCAATGTCACTTGGTGACATGGATCAAGATAGATATATATACACATGCATCATGCATAATGCTATCATACATAGAGGGAAAGTAAATCAGACATTGCCAGCATTCCAAGGGTATAGCCCAACAAGGTACCAAAAATGTAAAACAGACAATGCCATACCTAGGGAATGCGGCTAAGCAAGGAGCAGAAAAATAAAAGAGGGTACATGGATAGGGACCCTAATACATGCTCTAGAGAAAAGGCTTAAATAAGGGAAAGAGAAAACTGCTTTAGAGGGGCTAGGCCCCCTAATCTACTGATCATTGCCCTTTGTGGGCTTGCATCCTTTTGCTTGCATCATTGCCCTTTTTGCTCGTGCTTGGGAAGTCGCACCCTTTCTCCATGTGTGTACATGTAAAGGCAAAAGAAACAAGCTAGCATACAAGAAAAGAAACAAATAGTAGGAGAAGCATGACTCTTTGATGCAAGCAAAAAGGGCAAACTTGTAAATGAAAATTGGGCACTTTCCCCTTGAGTCATTTTAAAAGTAGTTGTAACAAGGATATCCTACCCTAGGCTTGGATGCTCGTCTTGGCTTTTCCTAGTTTTCAAGTGTTTCAACTTACTCTAGGCCAACAATATGAGACACGGCTTAACTAGTGAGTTGATCCTAATCTTAAGGGGGACCTTGTTCATCTAATCATTCCCTTCATAGAAGTTGTGGGATAGAGCGGACCAAGGGGGGCCTATCTAGCTATTCCTGTCCACCCACAGACCCAGAAGTGCCTACAAGTCGACACCCAATAACTATCTTAGGTATACGCATCCAGCATTCACGGCGACGCTAACATGCGAGTCCTCTCCTGGGAGGCGTGCATGGGCTTATACTGTACAGGCTCAGGAGCTCGGGTGTTGTGAAAATTGGTAGACCTTTGGTGTGACTAGAAATGAGTCAATTTTAATGAAGTTACTAAAGGTATGTAAAGTCTCCACCAATCATTAGGTTTTTTCTAAGGTGTGATTAGTCACCTTACTCTATTTGATTTTATTACCAATCTTAGGCTAAGAAAAAGGCCATTTTTCCTAATCTAATCTGGTTACATATGAGGAAGGTGTTAGGCATCGCACAATGCCTGTCCGTACACAGTCCTTTTGAAAGTTCAAATAACGTGTAAAACACTATGAACTTTTAGACCCCCAAATTACAAATTACTAATTCAAGCTTAATATCAAACAATGTACGTGCGGAAAATGAACATAAACTTATAACAAAATTGATAAACAATCTAAATCAAATAAAATCACATCCACAACAGAAATTAAATGGTAAAGTTTAAGGGAAGAGAGATGCAAACACAAGGACAACACAATGATGTGTTATCGAAGAGGAAACCGAAGCCCTTGGTGTAAAACCTCTCTGTCGCCCTCCAAGCGGTCAATAATCTACTAAAGAATGAAGTTGAGATACATGAATAGTAGAAGACCTTTTAAGCCTAATCTACCCAGTGTACCTAAGCCCTCCAAGCTTTTTGCTCCAACGAGGTTGCGTCGAACCTTTGTCTTCTTTAGCTTACCGGATTCCGCTATAGCCTATAGCATTAATCAATATCCATTGTGTAAGGTTGAATTTAATCAACCATTATGTTGGCTTTATTCCGTGCCAAATTTGATTGTAATTCAGCACTTAGAAACCCTGTATTTAAGTGGGAATCTTGTAATGGTAGTGTGTGAGAGAGTGTGAAGAATCGTTCAAGATTGTGCAGTGAAGCAAGGACTCGCAACTAGAACTTATGGGTAGCTTGCGACTGGTAAGCCGCCAGATGATGCACACGAGTGAAGCATGCAGAGAAGCTGAACCATCATGCCAGCTGTTACACTATATGACAAAAAGCCCAGACTGGCCATTCAGTTATCTCGCGACTTGTACTCGCGACTCAATTAAGTCGCGAGGCCAAGTTGCCAGCTAGCTCTGTTTTGGAAAAATGAATCTTCGCATTCCAAACACCCACCACTATATATAGACCATTATACGCACGAAATGTAAAGAGCTTCTAGAGAGACTTTTGAGGGAGAAACCCTAGAGAAAAACAAGATTGATTCATCCACAATCTTTCCATAGAGACTCTTCCTCCACAAGATTGAAAAGTCATTGTGTAAAGATTGTGGATCAGTCAATCTTGTTTTTCTCTAGGCTTTTTTTCTCAAAATTCTATCTTGAAGATCTTTACATTTCGTGGGTATAAGGGGTCGCTACAACAAAATGTATTTTTAGTGACGAAAATTAGTGAGGAAATATATTTCGTCACTAAAAATATAGTTTTAGTGATGAAATATGAATTTCGTCACTAATAATGAAAAAAAATTATTACATTTAGCGATGAAAAATAAATTTTGTCGCTATTGTGATCTGAAAAATAAGCTCCAAGGAGGGAAGCTTTGGCGCCAACTTAATTAATCTATAGTGACGAAATATTTCATCGCTAAAAGTTAAAATTTTTAGTGACGAAATATTTCATCACTGTAGGTATTGCTGTGGATAGTTTTAGTGACGAAAATACTTTTGTCGCTATAAGCAAGTATTAGTGACGAAAAATAGTCGTCACTAAAAAATAAAGGTTTTGCACTTATATGTTTTTAGCGATGAAATCACATTTCGTCACTAAAAACAATAATAGATTTACCCTTATATGTTTTTAGCGACGAAATCATATTTCATCACTAAAGCATACTTTTAGTGACGAAATGTGATTTCGTCGCTAAAAACACATAAGTGCAAAACATATGAGTATATTTTCAGCGACGAACTCGAATTCGTTGCTAAAGGTATCCAATAGTGACGAATCCGACTTCGTCACTAAAAGCTTTGTAGAACTCAGGCGCCAAGCGAAAATTTGTAGCGCCAAAGTAAATTTAGCAAATTATAGTTAAAAAGTATATTATCAGCGACGAATCAGAATTCGTCACTAAAGGCTTTGTAATGATTATGGTCAACTCCTTTTTTATTTTTATTTTTTTTCACTTTTCTCTTTTCTGGTTTTTCTCCCTTTCCCTCACAGCTCATTTGAGAGAAACACATACCCACAAAAAAAACTTAAATTCCTCACGCTTTGTATCTGAGAAAAACACATACCCACAAAAACTCAGACGTTGTCGCTGATTCAGCATTGCACTCAGCGACGATCCCAGTGTCACTTCAGCGATGCACTGGCGACGGTCCCAGCATCGCTTCAGCGATGCTCCAGCCGCGACGATCCCAGCGTCACTTCAGCAACGCTCCGGCAGCGACAATCCTAGCATCACTGCCGCGACGATCCGACCGCGACGCTCACAGCGTCACTTTAGCGATGCTCTGGCAGTGACGATCCCAGTGTCACTTCAACGGCGATGATCCCAGTGTAGCGACGCTTCGGCGGTGACGATCCCAGTGTCGCTTCAGCGACGCACCGGCCGCGATGAACCCAGCGTCGCTTCAGGTCTTTTTTTTTTTTTTTTTTGTTCTTTCTCCTTTTGAGTTTTACTTCAGGGTTCTTTTATTTATTTATTTATTTATTTATTTGTTTTGGTGGGTTTTGCTACAGGCACAGTATTTGTTAGTTTTGTGCAGTTTCAAAGAGCAACTTCAGCAAAATGTCAGAGTCCATGCTGTAGAGGTTGTCGTGGCTTGCCGTGAAATAGAAAATACCTTACAGGCCTTTTTTTATACAGTAATTACTATTATTATGGTTTCTCCCAATTTATTAGTATGAAATTTTGTTGTTTTTCCTATTTTCATTTGTTAGACTTTGCGTGCGTATGCGTGTTTGAGATTTAGAGAGGCTATTAGTGTAGGGGTAGTCATCAATGCTAAATTGATTTCTTAGTTTTATACTTATTAGTTATGACTGATTCTTTGGCTGCAAATGTTTTTGGAATTTAGGTTTTTTTATTTTTTTTTATTTTTTTTTTTATTTTATGAAATTCAATTTTGAACCCTTTTGTTTTACAGGAAGAGACCAACTGAATCTATTCACCTTGGAAATTATCTTGGAGCTATAAAGACTTGGATTTCACTTCAGGTTGTTTCAAATTTCTTCAATATGCTCTTATTGTGAAACTATTTTATCCAAAACTTGAATAGTGTTTTATCCAAAATTGTTTTATCCAAACGAATTTTTGTTTGTTTTTGTTTCTAAATGCTTGATGTTAATTTTTCTGCTTGATGGTAATTTTTTTTTTCCTTTTTGTTTGTTTATTTATTTATTTTGTTTGAAATTTGTTCTCTGTGGTAGGATAATTTGTCTAAGTTTGAATAGAGACCGTTCTCATTTTGTACATATTGTTTTGGATGAGGGCTGTGCTATTGTTGTTTGTGAACAGGACTGGTGATTGTGGTTGTGGAATGGTGATTGTTGTGAAATGGTTTTGGGTCTCAATTTTGAAATCAATCATAAACTCTTCATTGATGTATGAGCGTACTTATTAGGATGGAGATGTGGTGTAAAGCATAGTGGAGTAGTTGTCATGTCTTTAGCAATTTTTTTAGGGGGATATCTAATAGTTAAACATGATTACATGCTCTAAAAGGAAAAGTTTAGATTGATTTCCTTGTGTGTTTATATTTGTAGAACTTCTTGATAGGGTCGTTTAACACCTTTATTGAAATTCTTACATTGTCTCCATCAAGATGTAAAGTTTCACTTATCTATGTCTTGCATGCAGGTAAAGCTTCACTCATCTTTTTGTGCTACTTAACTTTTCACTAAAAGCTATCTTTCTTTTATTTCCAGCTCTCTCTTTTGTGGTTGAAGAAATTGTGAGGAACAAGGTGAAGAACACAAGTTAACTTTGAATTTTTTTCTAAAGTTGTAAACTTAGCTTGAGCAAAGTAAGTATATTCTAGTTAAAAACTTATTAAACTCTATATATACTTGTGATGTTGGAAATTTGTTTTGTGGTGGGTTGTTTTGTTGGAGCAAGCGGGTGGCTTGCATGGTGTTATAAGGTGTCTTAAATTCATATTGGAAGTGTTTTTAATTTCTTGCAAATGTGAATGAAATTTGTTGATTAGTAGCAATTGTGTTCCTTTATTCAATTTCAATACTTGTAAGAATTATAGTTGTGATGTTGGAAATTTGTTTTGTGGTGGGTTGTTGTGTTGAAGCAAGCGGGTGACTTGCATGGTGTTATAAGGTGGCTTAAATTCATATTGGGAGTGTATATTTGTGTGTGCAATGTATTTTTATTTAAGTATTAATATAGACTTGTGCATTCATGAATAGGATAGAATTTTATCTAAGTAGCTTATAGACTTAGATGTTAGAATACATTATGCATGAGTTGTCCTTATTTTACTAAAGTAGCATTTGTCTTGTAATTGTAGTCAAATATTGATAAAAGTTGGATGACAATGGGTAAGACACCCGATGACAGATTAAGTCATCCATATATTGAAGGGGTCAATGCATTTATTAATTCCGCAAGAGCGGTTGTGGACTTGAGTGGTAATATTTCATGCCCGTGTATTCACTGTGTGAATTGCTATCGACAATCACCTCAAACTATGCGTATCCATTTGCTTCATCGTGAAATTATGCAATCTTACATTAATTGGTATAATCATGGAGAACCTCGTGTATTGAACGAGAACATTCATGATAATGAAATGTCGGATGATGATCATATGGATGGTATCGATGACTTGGTAGGTGACCGAATTAAAGGGGAACCAAGAAATGCAACCAAAGATGAGGAGGTGCATCATTTTGACAAACTTGAGGAAGATGCAAAGCGTGAGTTGTATCCGGGTTGCACTGATTATAATATCTTGAAGTTTGTTATTAAGATGTTAAATGTAAAGGTAATGACCAATTGAGTAATAAGGGACTTGATATGATGCTAGAATTGTTGAACCAAAAGGTAACTTAGTTCCAAGGTCAACTTATGAAGCAAAGAAGATATTATGTGAATTAGGCAGGTCATACGAGCATATAGATGCATGCAAAAATAATTGTGCACTATTTTGGAAGGAAAATGAAAACCTTGATAAATGTCCTGTGTGTAAGGTGCCTAGGTACAAAGATACACATACCCAAGGTAAGAAGATTCCTCACAAGGTATTTTGTTACTTCCCGTTGACACCAAGACTGAGGAGATTGTACATGTCAGGCCAAAGAGCTAAAGACATGAGATGGTATATAGACAAACGTGTGGATGATGGGATAATGAGGCATCCGGCTGATAGTGAGGAGTGGAAGGAGTTTGATTTGCAACATCCTGATTTTACCCTCGAACCTCGCAATGTAAGGTTGGGGTTGGCTACAGATGGATTTAATCCTTTTGGGAATATGAACAACAACTATAGTATGTGGCCTGTCATACTTATCCCCTATAATCTACCGCCTTGGTTGGTTATGAAGGAGCCATATTTTATGTTGTCCTTGCTTATTCCCGGTCCCCATCAACCGAGGAATGAGATTGATATTTACTTGAAACCATTGGTTGATGAGTTGAAGGAGTTGTGGGAAGAAGGTGTAGAAACTTATGATGCTTATAGTAAAGAGCATTTTTAGAGGCATGCAACTTTGTTGTGGACAAACATGACTATCCTGGATTTGGTAACGTGTCCGGGTGGAGGACAAAGGGTTATCATTTTTGTTACACTTGCAATGATCAACCATATTCAGAAGCTTTGGAAAGTAAAATTGGATTCATTAACCATCGAGCTTATTTACCTATGGAACATCGTTGGAGACATAGTCGGTTGCATAATGGTTTACCAGAGAAATGGAAGAGATCCTTAGAGTTACAAGTGGGAAAGATACAAGAGCAGCTAGATAGAATGCCAAATATAATTTTCAGAAAGCATCCAAGTAACAAGAAGAAACAACTTATTGGGGAGCCAAATTGGTCAAAAGCAAGTATTTTGTATAAGCTTCCATATTGGAAAAATAAGAAGCTCAAGCACAACATTGATGTCATGCATGTGGAGAAGAACATTAGTGAGAGTACTTATGGTACTTTATTGGGCATTGAGGGGAAAAACAAGGACACTGACAAGGCTCGGATAGACTTGCAAAACATGAACTTCAAACACACGTTGCATTTGAAACAACGTCTTGATGGATCATATGACAAGCCTCGAGCTTTCTTTTCATTAAGCCCCAATGAAAGGGGTGGTTTTTATAACTTTTTGAAATCAGTCAAGTATCCGGATGGCTATGCAGCCAACATATCAAGGTCAGTGAATGCAAAAAATGGTAGATTATCTGGTTTGAAAAGCCACGATTGTCATGTGCTACTACAACGAATTCTTCCAATTGGGTTGCGAGGGTTTGCAGATAAAGACATTAGTATTGTATTGTTTGAGTTGGGCAACTTCTTCCAAGACTTATGCTCAAGGACCTTAAAGCAGAGTGAATTGGAGAAACTAGAAGAACATATAGTTCTTATACTATGCAAGCTTGAGAGGTTCTTTCCTCCAACATTCTTTGATGTTATGGTATATCTTGCTGTTCACTTGCCTCGAAAAGCAATTCTGGGAGGCCCGGTACAATATCGGTGGATGTATCCAATTGAAAGGTAACTAGATCTTTTGATGCATTCATCAATTGTATTTTTCCCACGTGGTATAAAATCACATTCTGTGTGTATTTTTTCCTCGTAGGTACCTTGGAAAATTGAAAAGATACGTTTCCAACTGAGCTCGACTAGAAGATTCGATTGCAGAGGCTTAGATTCTTAAAGAATGTATTAACAACTGGTCTTTGTATATTGATGGGATCGAAACTGTGCATAACCGAAGAGAAAGAAATGAAGATTTTGGTGAATCTAGCGAATGATTGATAGTTTTTTCACAAACTGCCTAACCTACAGGTGGTAGGCGGAATGATGGCAACTTTTCTTGTGCATTGCTTGATACTGCTCATTGGTACTTGCTGTATAATAGTCCTGAGCTAGAGCCTTATTTAAAGTATGTGATTTCATATGCATATATTGTTTAATCAAGTTTTGAATATTATTTGCAATGCTTAGCTGAAAATAAATCACTTTATTTTTAACAGCGAATACAAAAACACATTGCATAATCCTACTGGAGAAGCCATAACTCAAATCCAACGACAAGAGTTTCCCAAGTGGTTCAGAGAATGTGTAAGACATTTGAAATTTAATCATACACTAAAAAATTTAAACATTTAAATTTATTCGTCATTGCTTATTACTAATAGGATATCACTTGTTGTATGTCATTATAGATGAATAGATTGAAAGTTAACGAGTCATCAGAAGCTACTAAATAGTTATGGCCATTAGCAAATGGTCCTAAGCCTTATGTGAAGGAGTACATCGTTTGTATGGTCAATGATGTAAAGTTCCATACAAAGGACCTAGACAATCGTCATGTAACCCAAAATAGTGGTGTATGTACCGAAGGGGACCATGAGGGAGAAACGCACGACTTCTATGGTCATGTGTACAAAATTTGGGAATTAGAATATATGTTTCATCATAAAGTTATTTTGTTCCAGTGTGAATGATATAATACTGGTACCAATGGTCGAAGGAGAACGATAATAACCGATGCACACTGCATAAGCATTGATGTTACAAGTCGTTGGTATCAAAATGACCCTTTTATACTTCCTAGCCAAGCGAAACAAGTTTTCTACCTTCAAGATACAAAATTGCGTGACCCTTGGAAAATTGTTCAATGCATCCAATATAGGGGAGTGTTTGATGTCCCAGAAGTCGGGGGCGGAGAATCCAATGATAATACAGAAGATAATGACGCATTCCAACAAGAAGCAATTGTTGATATTGTCCCTATCAATGTTGAAGACAATATTATTGAGTATTGTATGGGTGATGTTGAAACTGAGGTTATTCTTGAAGGTGGAACTTCAAGAGATGCTAATCAAAATGAAGAGCATGACATACCTGATGTTGATCTTGATATGGATTATGATATGTAGAGTTCATAACAATTGTCTTAAATGTTATGTGATTGTCTTAAAGATTTATGCTTGTCTACGTAGCAATTGTTATTGAGATGTTTTGTGCTTATCTTAAACTTGATATGGATATTGATGTGGTTATTTGTTGTGTTGAGTTAGTAGCAATTGTGTTCAAATTTAGGACTTGTGAATTGCTTGATATGAATAATAGTGTGGACTATAATATGTAAAGTTAGTAGTAATTATTATTGAGATGTTTTGTGCTTATCTTGAACTTGATATGGATATTAATGTGGTCATTTGTTGTGTTGAGTTAGTAGCAATTGTGTTCAAATTTAGCACTTGTGAATTGCTTGATATGGATAATAGTGTGGACTATAATATGTAAAGTTAGTAGCAATTGTACTTATCTTTCATGTCAATACATAGTTTCAAAAAATGCCCAAAAAGGCCAAATACACTCATAATATATCGAGGTATGAGATGGCAAAATTGGATAGAATGAGGCAAAACCAAGAGATAATTGATGCTTTGGGATTGAAGCACATCTCAACTTCTTTAAAGGATTCTACTTAGTCCAATTATGCAAAAGGGAAAAGAAGTAGATCTAGTGTTATGGTAGATGATGATTATATACCACCTATTGGTGACGATGAGAATAATGTTGAGTCATCTAACTCTTTAATCCATAAGGTACAATAGATGTTCCATAGGGTACAATAGATAATAACTTTATTGTTCTATTATTTGTAATGACTTTGTTGTTCCATTATATGTATGTTTCTAGTTACAGATAGCACTAGGACGGCTTACACGCTCGTGAGGTGAGGCATCTATCCCAGTAGTCCAATATACGGTTCAATCTACGGAAACACCTCTTGAAACAAATCCTCCCGCCCAAAGTTCTTCGAGTGTAGAGGCTTCCGACGCATTAACTAGCACGATTGGTAATTACATAGAACATACTTAATTGCAACTACACATTGTCGTTACTATTGAGATTATACTTAATGTACATAGAATGTATAATTTTATAACATTGATAATTTTTAAATAGGATCTACTAGCAGAAATACCTGTTGAACAACACATGGTATAGTAGTACGGGCACTTGTTGAAAAAGGTGGTAAACTACCAATACATATAGCTGCAGAGTATGATGCTCCTGTTGAGAAGAATGCGTGCAAGCTTGTCAATCAAATTGGCGTACAAGTGTGAAGTAATTTGTCTAGTTACAACGTAAAAAATTGGAAAAGTGTTGATGCTACTACTAGAGATGTGGTGCTTCAAAATATCGCGGTAAATTTATATTAATAACGTCTAACTCATCTTTGTTGTCACTAAGTATATTAATTCATATAATAATATTTTTATAATACATATATACTTCATTTTATAGGATCAGTTTGAGCTTGAAGGAGATTCCAACTTAGTAACGAAAACAGTAAATACAAAATGTGGAAGATTATTGAGAAGTTGCTCTAATAAGTTGTATCAGACTTATTAAAAGCTTGTACAATCTTATGGTGAAGACTATGCAAAAAGCCACTCGGCAAAGAATGTCACACTTGAGCAATGGACTGGACTCATTGAAGGGAGATGGACCAATAAGGACTGGCTGGTAAATTATTTATGCGTATATTATTATTATTCAATATTTACTATATTATGTTGTCAAATGATTAGATTAATACTTAGATGAAATAAATGTATACTGTTTTATTTATGATCTAATAAATATCTTGAATGTTCTTTATTAGGAAAAATCAAGAATTAATTCCAAAAATAGAAGTAAAACTTCAGGCAAACATAGATGCGGGACAAAGGCACTTGCTGTTAGGGTTGATGAGGAGGTGTGTGTTTTTTCATTTTCTTAAACCTTAGTATATTACATGTTGTGATTAATTAACTATAAATAACTAACACTCGAATGTTAATTAATTAGACAAATAATAATAGCGGTCAAGTTCCTGAATTGGCAAAAGTCTACAAAGATGTTCATTTTAATCCAAACACAAATAAGTGGATACACCATGACGATGAAGCGACATATGTATGTGTATCATTCCATCCCTATTATTCCATCCTTATCATGTTTGTAAAGTTATTACATATGTAGTATTAATGTTGTGATTTTTTTTTTCAAATGATAGGAAACTATTCTCAAAGTGCAAGAGGATCATTGTCAAGATCCTAATGCAATTCCCCTTACACAATAGGAAATCTCAAACTTGGTTTTTAAGAAAAAATCCGGTATTGTAAAAGGACTTGGCATGAGACCTTCCTCTTCTCTAGTAACCACTGCCTCATCTAGTTCCTCGGTAGAGTATATTCATCGGTTAGAAAATGAGATAATTGAGCTCAAAGAGGCAAGAGTTAGGGACGAAAAGGAGCAAGCTAAAGAGCAAGAGGCGCGAGCTAAGCAAGATGAGATCCAAAAGAATATTCTTAATTTTTTGAGGAGCAAGGGTTATGATGACGGTTTTAACTATGGGGGTGGTTTATCTTCAAGTTAAATCACTTATTGGTTAGTACTTTATCTTTAAATTAAAACACTTCATTTTTTATGTATCATTTGAAACTAATTGTTAGAAATGTTTTTTATAACATAGTTAATGTTTTTACTTTACGATTTTAATGTAGTAGTGTTTTTATATTTGTGTAGATTTCTTATTGGTGGCTTTAGGTGATTTACTTTTGGCATTATTTGAAGACATATGAGGATATATTTTGGCTTTAGGGGGTTCCAATTATATTATGCTACATTTTTTGTATTGTTATAAAACATCTTAAGTTATTGTATGTGTTACAAACAATTATTGTATGGAAAGAGTTTGAATTTGATACTTGTTTTAATTTTAACTTGTGGAATGTATGGATTGATTTTTTATAAATGTGTTGTTAAAATAAATGTGTTAATCAAATGTGATGTTTTAATAATGTAATGACAGGTTACAAGTTAATATCAACGTCATGAAAATAATAAAAATAGAAAATAAGTTTTAGTTATGAATTTTTTCGTCACAAATATGGCAACAAAAAATTTTTTTAGTGATGAAATATTTCGTCACTAAATGCAATGGAATTTTGTAAGAAATAGTTTTAGTGACGAAAATTTTCGTCACTATATGTGCACGGATTTTCTTAAAAATAGTTTTAGTGACGAATATTTTCGTCACTACATGTACCCGAAAATAGTTTTAGTGACGAAATTTTTCGTCACTAAATATGATTTAATAAACTGAAATGGTTTTAGTGACGAAATATTTTCGTCACTAAATACCGTTTTTAGAGAGGAAAACATTTAGCGATGAAACGTTTTCGTCGCTAAAAGGTTTTTTTTTTTTTATTTTTTTTACCAAATCGGACTTTTAGTGATGAAATTTTTCATCGCCAAGACTTTTAGCGATGAGGCTACAACGACGAAACGAAGTTCGTCACTAAAAGTCCAATTTTCGTCACTAAGAACTTTTAGTGACGAAAAACTGGACTTTTAGTGACGAATTTTTTCGTCACTAAAAATACATTTTCTTGTAGTAGGTATTTATAGTAGGGTGACAAAGGAATGCAAAGAGTCAGTTTTTACAAAACAGAGCTAGCTGGCGACTTGGCCTCGCGACTTGACTAAGTTGCGAGTTCAAGTCGCGAGCTAACTGAATGGCCAGTCTGGACTTTTTGTCTTGTAGCGCTACAGCTGGCATGATGGTTCAGCTTCTCTGCATGCTTTACTCGTGTGCATCTTCTGGCGGCTTGCCAGTTGTGAGCCACTCGCGAGATCCAATCGTGAGTCCCTTCTTCACTGCATAGTCTTGAGCATTTCTTCACACTCTCTCACACACTACCCGTACATGATTCCCACCTAAATACAGGGTTTCTAAATGTTGAAGTACAAGCAAATTTGGTTTGGAATAAAGCCAACAAGATGGTTGATTAAATTCAACCTTACACCTTTGTTTCGGTAAAATCTTAGTTTAAGGACATTGGCAATTAAAAACAAGCTATTAATATTATCTTTTAGGGCTTTAAATGAATTGGGCTTTGAGGTGTGGTTTTGATTGATGTTTCCCTAATGTGTTTGGAATTGTTGCCAAAATTCCACGATGAAAATCCGGTAGCGTTTCGCCGTATTTTCATGGTGGAAATCCAACAGCGCTTCGCTTCAAATGCATCATAGTGTAACAAACACTATTCTCAACAACCTTTCACAGTGAGAATACAGCAATAGAGGTGCCCCATTTTTAAGGCAAAAATCTAGCAAAGTTTGGTGCGCTATGATGCACTGGCAGAGTTTCCTTCTTGTGTATATGGTGCATGCCAACATGCTTGTGCTAAGATGAGCTTGAGCTAAAGCCCCTTAAAGCATCAAGCATATTGATGCGTGTTGCATACACGGGGAAACCAATGTCACTCAGGTGACATGGATTGAGACAATCACATCGTGATGATCACGCACACAATGTAGCATAAACATGCACCTACAGCAATTGCCTTGAGCGCATACCCATACTACAAGTTCAAGAGCACTCATGATTAGACAAGGTTGCACTCTTAGGAATAAGATTCCATCATATAAAGTGTATGATCACCCACATACAAACATATATAGATATACATACATTATGCATAGCGCTATCACACAGAACGGGAAACTAAAGTAGACATTGCCAACTTAATAAGGGTGTGGCCCAACAAGGTACAAGAAATATAAATTAGATATTTCCATACTTGTGGACACAAGGGAGGAGTCACCATCTACTTTTTGCAATGGCCTAGGAACCATATATATAACATTCTTTTCAAGGAAGGACCTCTGATTTTACTACCAGAGTATGGGTTCGGAGTTTAGTACACTTTTGGGAAGGTGTTAGCCCAACCCTATGGTTGGCCACCCATCATCGTGTCTAATGTCTTAAACCTTTTAAAAGCTAATTCAATACTTGTATTCTAAACTCACATACACACTAATCATGAATCTAACACACAAAATGACATCTTTATCCCTAAACAAAAACACTTATCTATCCATAAAGCAAAAGAGAGCCAAACATGCTAAGAAACCCTAGCATTCATCTAACATGGCAATAGCCCCAAACATGGTAGCAAGCATATCATCAAGCAAGCAACACATATTAGAAACAAGGCATTAGCACATTATAAACCCTAATCATACATCTAAACATGCTTCATCATATCATCAAAATAAAATCATAACACAAATGCATGGACATTTCTAATGCATAAATTACCCTTTATTTACCTTTCAGTAACACAACAACTATGGCATTGGTGTATAGACATGTGAATGAATGGCAAGCATCAAAGCAAGAAACAAACATAAAAACCCGAATTGGAGCATGTGAAAGACAACAAGCATACAAGATAGAGGCTCAAATATGTATGAACATATGAAAAGTCTTTAAAAAGAGACAAAGCATGTGAAACAAACCAAACAAACAACATAAGGAGTCTGGATTAGGGTTTCTGGGTAAGTGCCTATGTACGTAGCCAGAGACTTGCATATGTAGGATTTAACCTGTATACGCATGCTCATGACATGCATGTGTGGGACTTGTTCAAGAACCCTAACCCAGAAACCCAAAACAGAGAACAGAGCACAAACAAAAGAACCCTAATTCTAACTATCTAGCACGCTCGAATACAAACAAAACTATAAAGCTAACCTAAGAAATCATATAAAATCTACACCACACAAAAACAGGATTTAGACTAAAAAAGAAAGATAGAAAAAGAAAAAGGAAGCAAGAAAGAATACCATAAAGCAAAAGCTGCTAGGCTTGATTTTTTTACCATTCCCCTCAGTCAAATCTATTACAATTGAATAAAACATTAATTAGAAACCTTTAAACTCAAAGGATTGGTGCCAGAAAAGGTCTCAATCGAATAAAAATGACTTGAGGGTGTTTTGTGAAAAACTCCTTTTTGATTCACTATTTTCTAGTGAATCTTAGGTTTTTCCTATGGGATTTCTGTGTTTTAAAAATGTAAAATACAAGGCTTTTTATAGTTGAAAAATAGGGGTTTGGAACTGCTCCCAAATGATGTGGGATTCATTTCAAACCTCAGTCATTATTATAGAAAACTTGCCTTTTCCATGCTTTTGAAACCCTAGCTGCATACATAGGATTGTGCCTGCGTACGCATGCTTTGGCCTGCGTACGCAGGCTTTTGCCCAGGTATGTGGGCCAAGGTCCACTTTGGTCTTTTATTTCCAAAAATAGATTTTTGTGCATTTAAAAAAGTGATATTTTTCATTTTAATAATCCTTAAGTCAATTTGATATCTGATTAGGTTCTAAACTGACCTTGGGCCTTAGAGTTCGAGCATCATTAGGGAATGGGGGCCTGAGTTATAAAGGGTACAAAATACGATGTTCAAAGATGCCCTTCTTTTGATTCATGAGCTTTGCTAATGAAATCAAAAGAATAATAGACAAAACATTTTGTTCCGATGTACGACTTAAGCCCAACCCATGCACATGACACGCATCATGCATACATGGGTGGGATGCAACTCAGAAGAGTTGCATGAGATTCGTATGTCCAAAATCCCACCTTTGTTGCTCGGGAAACCAGCAGTGACAGGTTCACTATCCCAAGATCTGTTTTTCCACTTGCAAGCAAATTGTGAGTGACTCACTATCTTAGAGTCACTTAAAAAAGAAGCAAAAAACAAACAAATGTGCTCTTACGAGGGAACCCAACAAACAACAAAAGGATATAGTCTTTGTGATGTCCATCCGGGTCTCTTGCCTTAAACTTTTCTAGTGAGGCTTTAGCCTTGGGTTGACCTTGGTCTCTTTCTCTATCACTATCTCTACACTTTTTCTACCGAGCCCGCATGTTCAACTCTCAGAGGATATGTGCATGAGTAGTCTTGATTGTTGGATCCATTAGTGATGGGGGAAACTCGCTGAGGAGTAGATGTGCATGAGGAGGAATCTTCTGCCTTTCATGACTTGCTTGGGGATGAGAAACTCACTGAGGAGTAGTATGGATGGACTCGCCGAGGAGTTGTGTAGATGTGTGATCCACTAGGGAAGAATCTTTTGCTTCCTTTATGGTTCATTGAAGACTTTGAAGAAGACTCTTTTGCTTCCTCGCTGGGATTTTTTTGGTGTATTGGACTCACTGGGGAAGAATCTTTTGCTTACTTACTGGGGATTGCTTAAATGTGCTTGGGTTCATTAGGGAAGAATCTTCTGCCTCCTCTATAAGGATGATATTTATTAGGGAAGAATCTTCTACTTCCCAACTGGGGATGGTGTTCTTGATGTGCTTGAACCGTTGAGAAAGAGTCTTCTGCTTCCTTACTGAGGATAGTGTTCTTAATGTGCTTGATCCACTAGGGAAGAATCTTTTGCTTTGTCCATGGGGATGGTGTTCTTAATGTGCTTGAATCATTGAGGAAAAGTCTTCTGCTTCCTTGCTGAGGATAGTGTTCTTGATGTGCTTGATCTATTGGGGAAGAATCTTCTGCTTCTTCCATGGGGATGGTGTTCTTGATGTGCTTGAACCATTGAGGAAGAGTCTTCTGCTTCCTTATTGAGGATAGTGTTCTTGATGTGCTTGATCCGCTGGGGATAGTTTTGGGATGTACATGCTTTATTGGGGGAATAATCTTCTGCTTCCTTTACTATTCACTGGGAGTCCTTTGATAATTTTGTGCCTAATTGAGGCAATCTTGAGATGTTCCTCCTTTTTTTCTTTTTGAAAGAAAAAAAATACATATATATATATATATATATATTTAATTGTTCATGACTAAACTACACGTAGTTTAGTGGTAAGGCCTAAACTACTTCCTTTTTTTCTTTTTGAAAGAAAAAAAATACATATATATATATATATATATATTTAATTGTTCATGACTAAACTACACGTAGTTTAGTGGTAAGGCCTAAACTACATGTAGTTTAGCCATCAGGTGTGCTCCCGCCTTTTCATTTTTCCCAACGGTTACCAATCATTTCTTTTTCTTTTTCATTCTCTTCATCTCCCTCATCTTTTCATATTCTCCATAACTCTCCCTTTTTTTTTTGCTCTTTGCAAAAACCTCCCTTTCTTCTTTCTTTTCCTCACTTCTTGACTCTCTCATTCTCTCAAACTCTCTCAATTTTTCTTATTCTCTCATCATCTTCTCCAATGGTACCCAAGGCCAAAAAGACCTCCTACGTTCTTTCTTCCGATGCATTCCATCTCACCCACTAGAGTGGGGTAGCAAGGTTGATGGGGTCTCCACACATACCGGCTAGAGAATCACATTCACATGGTTGAATTTGTAACTTTTCAAACTTTTCCTTATTTTCAAGTTTAGGGTCTCTGATGTTCTATTTTAATATGTTTCTGGCCATGTAAATGCTTGGATTTTGTTGTGGGATGGGTTTAGATAAAAACCTGACATCTTAAGAGGGGTAGGAACTTGTTTAGGATTGATTTTGGATGATGCATGCTTGAAAATGTCAAAGAACTGCTTCTATCTAGGTTCCTGCATGCGTGGACTCAGGCTTGCATATGCAGCTTGGAATCATGCTTGAGTTTTTGTGTACATGGGAGTGGGCCTGTGTACGTGAGGTCCTATCTACGTATGCGGGCTTTGACCTGTGTATGTGAGATGCCTTGCAAAAGCCCTACTTTGCCCATTTTCACTTATTTTTCATCTATTTCACTTCCATGTGCAATCCTAATACACCTTTTCATCATTTTTGCACCCAAATATCACTATATCCATCTTTATCTTCATTCTTGCATTAAAACATCATTTTCCTAAATTCTACATGAATTAGGAATCCAATGTCATCTTCTTTTTTTGCATTCATCATCCCTTTATGCTGGTAGGGGGAGCACTAACATGGTGGTGGAGTGGTACAACCTTCTTGTCCCCGAAACTAGAGCCTACATCCAGGAGGTGGTCTTCTAGCCTATCATTGGTCTTCTTCCGGTGAAGTCTATGAGCACTACCTTGGTGTAGTGGCTTATTGAGAGGTAATGGGATACTACTCACACCTTTCGTATTGCTGAGTGGGAAATGATGGTGACTCCCTATGACTTCTGTTGCATGAACAACCTTAGCTTCAAAGGGACCATCATCAGTTGACAGCGTGTTAGGCATCCAGTTGGGTTTTGACATGTTGGGGAGGAAGTACTCCACTAGGACCATCTGCTGCTTCAACTTGGTGTCAGATTACATGTTTCCCCTATATGGAAGAGTGTGTATGTATGGCTAAGACTTTCCTTCTTCACTTGTTGGGGGCCTACCTCTTTGCCAATGGTGGGCAAATAGTGTCTTTAAGGTGGCTGACCCTCTTTCAGGACTTTAAAGAGGCATTAAGGGCCAACTAGAGGCAGGTATGTCTTGCCTATCTTCACTTCACCCTCAACACCCTCAGCCAGCGCACTATGCAGTAGCTTGTGGGGCCTTGGAAACTCCTTGAGGTTAGTTCTCTTCCCATTTCTTGCATCTTCCTTTGTAGCTTGTAATCTTACAAATTGTCTTATGTTACATCTAACCTGTGGCCTGTGCTTCTTTTTGCAGTGGTGGGTTGTTAGGTATGGCATCATAACCCCGAGCACAAATCTAGTTTTGTAGTAGTTTCCTCGAGTGAGGGCCAACCTTGCTAGGTTAACTTCATATGAGGTAAGTTCAAGAGTTCTAGTTGTTCATGCTTCTTCATGCATTTCCTTTAGAGTACTTTTCTTCCAACCTTGTGCCATTATAGGTTAACTGGGCCTACTATTTGAGACTTGGAGCCTACTACTAGTTTGTGGGTAGGGATGACCCATAGATTTCGATGGACCCTTTTGAGTTCATGCTTGCCCTACATTCCGTGAATGATGCCGAGTACAACTCGTGGGGGAAGTGGCGTTTCCTATGCCAAGTGGCTTCTTGAGGGGTTGGACTATGAGGAGTTCAACATCACTCGCCTTATGCCTTCCCTTATTGTTCAGGTATATGCTCAATCTCTTTTTCTTCTCTATTTTTTTGCTTCCTTGTTTATCATGACTTCTAATGTGGGAAATTGTAACAAGGGGGACCTACTGCTTGCGAGCCCATTGAACCTCTACATCTCCCTTGGAAAGTCTATGCTTATGGCCCTGATGGCTTTGCTCAGGAACATGTCATGCCCTATAATCCTAATGTCATGGGCTATCCTTTCCCTCCCAACATTCAGGTGGTAAGTTCTTTCTCCTTTTGTCCTTCTCTTTTTTCCATTCTTCTTTTTTTGTTTTAGTCATTAACCCTTCTTTCTTTGAATTATAGCCCACTATCCAAGAGCATGAGGAGTTGGTATGGCTGGTCGAGAATCTCAAGTTGGAGGTGACCAACTATTCGAGGGAGCTATATGGTCCTTGAGGAGTGGCCCACCCAGTCGATGATGATGATGGTGATGGAGGTGATGAGGAGGATTTGAAGGTGACTCCTAGCTACCAACCAAGGAAGAGGCAGCACCATTGATTACCTGTAGTTCAAGACATATAGGCATACAACACAGTTTTTTTTTTTTTTTTTCTTTTTTTCCTTTTATGGTTTTTTTTATTCCCCTTAACAAACATTTGGATAAAGTTTGAGACAAAGGATTTTATATAAGAACATCTTTTTACATTTATGCTTTTGATTGGAATTTAGCACTTAATTTACAAGATATGTGATGAATTGTATGTTTCTATACAACTTTGCTTCTTTGATGTTTTAAATCTTATGCTTAGAATATGTGTTGGATGATCCCTTAGGCTATAGGAACCCTAGGAATGCTTTGGAGTGAAAAACATTGCTCAAAATAGGGGATAAAAGGCTTTTGCCAAGCGCCATGTGTGCGTGGAGATAAGCCTAGTACGCAGCTTTGACTTTTCGTATGCAGGGTTGGCTTTGCATACGTGGGCCGTGAATTAGAAAACAACCTTACTTAACTGTAAAAGTAGTTGTTTGAGTTCAGAACCCTCACCAACATATTTTCAACCTAGAAAAACCTTTTTTGAGGTCCCCTAATGGTAGAAAACTTTCCTCTTGATGTCTTTGCTTGGATTAGGAGGCTTGGTCCTAATTTCAAGGATTCCATCGCCCCCTATGGTCTTTCTTGTATCTTCCCCTACCATCAAATTAGGGTGGGTAAGCTTCTTCTTCATGCTACTGCCAACTATTGGGTTCTTTCTCGACATGTATTCCACTTCAACGAAATAAAACTATGCCCCATTATTAAAGAATTTGGTGCTATCATGGGTGAACCGGAGATTGATGATCTCATCTTCCCTACCATGGGTGGGGATCTTCCTTCTTTGCTGCATGTTATGTTAAGTGTCCCTGCTACCATGATAAATAGGTGGTGTGTTTTGGCAAGATCAACCTTAGGTTGGTCTTTGAGTATTTTTCCGATTTGGCCCTTCCCGAGGGTGAAAGGCCATGCTTGTACTTTCTTTGTGCCTTTTGCTTGTGTTATCCTGCAAGGTATTTCTTGGATCAAAACTCGTATCATGTGGACCTTCAGATGTGCATGGTAGCTTATAAGCTATAGAGAGGTAACCTAGTGAGCTTGATCTTGGTAGAGACCGTCAATGATTTGAACGCCTTTCATAGGAAGGTCACAAGCTTCTTTGCAAGAAGTCCTCTTCTCCTTTAGGTAAAATCCCTAACTTTTGCCTAGGTTCTCAACCTAGCGGGATCCCTTTAATTTTTTCATGGGTTGCCTTTCGATTTTCAACCCATCAAGGCATCTTATATCGTCTTTCATTTACTTTTTTTCACTCATGCTCTCTTTTCTTCTCTCTTTTTCAAATATGGATACAAGAGAGGCTTTGGTTGCTTTAACCTTCCACCAATCTTCTCAGCACCTACCTCCTTAGGCACCTTAAGGACCACCGACTTCAACAGAATGATATGAGCTTTAAGGCGGAGCTTATGGGTCACCTCAAGGAGACCGACATTCGGTGGATCGTGGAGTGGTGGCATATCTCAAACATGGTCCAAATTTGCTGCAAGGACTACTGTGTGACTCTAGTTACACTTTGTTGCTGCTCATACTACTCCACTTCTCGTATCTCAGGGCAACTTGGAAAACGTTAAGGAGCTACTTATGATGAAGGCATCTTCCATACTACAGTGTTTACCAATAGGATCTTGGGTAGGATTAGTGAGGCTTGGCCATGCCGTAGGGTGATGAAAGGTATTGTTCCTCCGCGATACATCTATCCCATTTTGGGGTACAAGCAATGGTTGGAGGATGACATGAAGTGGATTTTGAAGGATGAGATATCTTACACAAAGACTAGTAAGAAAGCAAGGAGGCCTAATTGACCACCTTGATGGGCCCCATGTTTTACTTTTCTGCACTTTTATGATTCTCAAGTTTTAGTTTTTGAATTTAATAAAGGATTGGAATGTTCCAAATCCCCTATGAAAACAATCTTATTGTCTTTTAATTTTGAGCAATAAGAGAATCACCTTTTTATTATCTTTGCTTATTGTCATTTACCTTTTTTTTTTCCTTTTCTTTTTTCTTTGCCATTTAATTTTTGCCCATGACGTCCCTTTGAGAATTTTCGTCATGCCTATGCTTTTTTCCCTTGATTTTTTCCTAGATCGCCTTTTCGAATTTTCAATCTAGCGAGTTCTTTTTCCAGAATTTTTGCCTAGGCTGCCCTTTCAGGTTTTCAACATAGCAGGCTTTTCCCTTCTTTTCATTTTCTAGATGTTGTATTTCCGCAGTCTATCTATGTTGATTGGGCGAAGCATCTCTTCCCTATCTAAATCTGTGATACTTGTAGCACCTTCAGACATGATCTTCTTAATGATAAAAGGCCCAGACCACCTTGGCATCATCTTCCCTCTTGGATTGAAAGTCTCATCTCTAAGCACCTTTAGGACCAAGCCTCCTTCTATAAGGTTTCTTGGTTTCACTTTCTTGTTGAATGCCCTAGCAATCCTTTTTTGGTACCTTTATGCATGATATTATGCCTTAGCCCTCTTCTCATCTATCAAAGCCAATTGTTCATTTCTCGCCTTAGCCTAATCCTCTTTTAGGACCTTGGTTTCCGCCAGTACCATAAACCAAGGAGTACAATGTTGCCCCAGTTGATGCACAGATATAAGTTCTATAACCCCATAAGGCAAATAAAATCTTCTTAGTCCAATCTTTGTATGTCACTACCATTTTGGCTAGGATATTCTTCATATTCTTATTAGCTGCTTCTATAGTCCCATTAGCTTATGGTCGATACGGTGAAGACGTGTGATGCTCAATGCTGTATAGCTCTATGATCCTTTGAAGCTCCCCCTCAAAGTGGGAACCGTTATTAGAAATGATTTCTTGGGGCACCCCAAACTGGCATATAATGTTGTTTTCTAAGAACCGAGCCACATGCTTAACCTTTAATATGGAGTAGAAGGCTGACTCCACCCATTTAGTGAAATAGTCAATTGCTACCAAAATGTATTCATGCCCATTTAACGCCTTAGGAGCTATCCTTCTAATCACATCTATGCCCTAAACTAAGAATGGCCATGGAGAGGTCATGCTATACAGCTTACTAGGCGATACAAGGTTCAAATTGGAATGCGCCTGACAATCATGGCAACTCTTCACATAATCCACACAATTGATCTCCGTTGCATTCCAGAGGTACCTTATTCTTAGGATTTTCTTGGTAACATTCTTCCATTCATATGAGGGCCACAAATCCCTTGATGAACTTCCATTACTCTCTCGGCTTCTTCCTTCTTCAAGCAATGAAGGTGTATGCAATCATAGGATCTTCTATAGAGTTGTCCTCCACATAGGATATATTGTGTTGTCATCATCCTAATGGAACAATGTTTTCTCTTGTCAGCACCATCCAGATATGCCCCAAGTTCCAAGAACTTCACGATGTCATAGTACCATAGAACTTCCTCTTCCTCTATGGTCATTACTGAAGCTTTAGTCTTCCTTTTGTGCACTTCCTTATAACTTTGCTCAATCTCCTAGGGTCATGTCCACACTCCCTCGGGTATCTCAACCATGGAGGCTAAGGTAGCTAAGGCATCTGCAAATTGATTTTGAGCTCTAGGAATGATTGTGTATTCAATTCTGTCAAAGGTCTTGGTCAAGTCCTCCAAATATTATTGATAAGGATTTAAATGCTCCTTCTTCACCTTCCACAACTTTTGTACTTGGGTTATAACCAAAGTTGAATCTCCACAGACTTCGGCTTCCTTTACCCCAAATTCTCAAAGGGCTTCCATTCTGACAATACAAGCCTTATATTTTTCAATGTTATTAGTTGCTTCAAAGTTCAACTTGATTGCCAAAGGTATGTGAGATCCCTCAGGAGTGACTAAGAGTATTCCTATCCCATTTCCTTATTGGTTTATAGCTCCGTCAAAGTACATCTTCCTTGCCCTTAACTCAACATCCAAAATGTCCTCATTTGGAAAATCTTCTTTAGCATCTTCTCCCTCTATAGGATTCTCGATGCAGAAATCTAACATGACGCTTCCCTTGATAGTTTTCCTAGCTACATACTTCAAATCAAATTCTACCAATAAGATCTACCAAAGCGGGTTTCTTAAAGAGATACTTCCACTCAAAGCGGGTTTCTTAATTTTTGTATGACCCAAAAAAATGCAAAGCATGACTTTTCTATGGGAGTATACCTAGTCTCATAATCATGGAACCTCTCTCTCAAATAGTATATGGCCTTCACATTCTTGTCATTGTCTTCTTGTGCAAGCATACATCTAACCGCATCCCCTATGATGGAGAGGTATAGGAGTAAGGGTTTTCCATGTTGTGGAGGCACTAGCATAGGTGGGTGGAGGAGATATTCCTTGATAAGTTCAAAGGCTTTTTGGCACTCATCATTCCATGTATGTGGTTAATAAGTATAGGTGAGGTTGGCAATGAATCGACTAATGTATTGTAATCGACCCAAGAAGCCCCTTATTTCTTTCTCACTTTTGGGTGGGGGCATCTCCAATATACCATTAATCTGGGATGGGTAAACTTCTATCCCTCTATCACTCACTAGGAAGCTTAGCAATTTTCCGGCAGTTACTCTAAAGGTACACTTTTGTGGGTTCAATCTAAGCCTATACTCTTTAATTCTCTCAAAGAACTTCCTCAAGTTTATGGTGTGGCCACCTCTATCCTTGGATTTCACTATCATATCATCAACATACACCTCTACCTCATTATGCATCATATCATGTAGCAAGGCTATAGCCATCCTTTGGTATGTTGCCCTAGCATTCTTGAGGCCAAACGGCATCACCGTGTAACAATAAATTCCCTATTCAGTAGTGAAAATGGTTTTGGTCATATCTTTGGAAGCCATCTTGATTTGGTTGTATCTCGAAAAGCCATTCATGAAAGACATCAAGGAACTTCTTTCTGTGTTATCCACTAAGACATCAATGTAAGGGAAAGGAAAGTCATCCTTAGGGCATGCCTTGTTCAAGTCCCTAAAATCTACACATATCCTCACTTTCCCATCCTTCTTAGGTATGGGCACAACATTGGCTATCCATTCGGCTTGGTGTACGGGTTTGATAAAACCTACTTTTAATTTCTTAGTGACTTCCTCCTTGATTTTTAAAAGCCATTTGGTCCTCATTCTTCTCAGCTTTTGCTTGACAGGCACCATGTGATCATGAATATCAATGTGATGTTGAGCTATCTCAGGGTCAATTCCAGGCATATATTCATAAGATGATGCAAAAACGTCTTGAAATTCCATGAGGAGTTCTTGAAGATATTTTCTTTCTTTTTCATTTAGAGTTGAGCTAATTTTAACTAAGCATGGATTCTCAAGGCTTGCCACTCTTCTCCATAGGTTCAATTAGAGTTGAGCTAATTGCCCAAATTGATAGTTTCAAGAATTGGTTCCATAGGTTCAATTTTCCTTTCCAATTGTTTATTAATTTCATTTTCAAATTCATTTGAATCATTTAAGTGAAAATTTTCAGTGTTTTGGGACACATCAAAGTAAGCCAAATCCTAATTCATTTTATTGAAAATATTGAAAAGTACATTGGAACTTGCATTACAAAACTCTTTCTCTATGTTTTTAGAAAACCCAACCCCAAGTCCAAGTATTAATGGGCCCTACAATAGGCACGATGTATTTTGTCTTCTTTCTTCTTCAAGGCTTGCCACTCTTCTCCTTGTCCTTCCTCAGAGGTTTCCATAGATTCATAGGTTCGGTTATGTCGTACAGATCCTCACCCTTATTAAGGAAGTCTCTCCTTATCTCATCAAAGAACCAGCCATCATCATCCCCACTCCAACAGCTAATCATTTCATTCATCTCCTTCTTCTTCTTTATTCACCATAAGGTGTTGATCGTCGTTAGAAGAAGGGTCCATGTTGCATTCAAGCATGAAGCAAGTTAGGGTGACTTGAGTTGTTCTCACCTTCAAAGTCCATTCTGGCCAATCATGATCTTCCTATGATCCCGTATTTCTAGACTCAAAGAAGTCATTGACATAGGCCTTATTGAAAGTCCACAGTCTAGGGGCACTCTTTAGTTGTGGAATAAAGTTGGGTAATAATAGGCGGACCTTCCTTTCTGCCATCATGCGGTTGAGTTAGCTCGCTTTGTTCATGGTTTGCCTTGTCTTTTTCAGCTTCTTCTTTTGCTATCTCGGAGAGGTGGCCTATTATCTTCTTAAGGACTTTAGCTTGTGCCGCTACACACTCAAGCATCTTTTGCATGAGGACCTTTTCACTTGAGGCGTCCATCTTTCCCTTTTGAAGAGCCTTCCCTTTGAATGTCTTGCCTTTCATTGGACTTGGATCGGAGCGATGTCTTAAAAGAAGCCCCATTTTCATTCAGTTTATGTCCCAATTAAAGGTTCCTTTCAAACTTTAGATGTCTTTATAAAATTCTTAAGTTCATTTTAATGAAGGCCTAATCACAATGTTGTTCCCTTCCCTCTCATGGATTTTTTGCCCCTTGTTTCATTAGGTTTTGGTCCACTTACAATAAAGCTCTCATCTTACTCTCATGGGCTTCATTAGAATGCATTTAGAAATTTTCAACCCTTTTTCTCAAACAATGTATACATCACCTTTGTACCTGTCATTTCTATTCATCATTTTTCCTTGAAATAGCCTTCTAGCTAGAATACATTGTAGCTTTCCTCTCAAAGTCTATGAAATTCTCATCATTTTGGGCCTAGGCATGCAACAAAGAGACCAAAGATTAGGGAGTTTCATTTTTGGCTTTGAAGGATGTTGGATGCTAAGTCCATAGCATATTTGTTACCTTCGGCTCAAAGTCCTCTTTTTCAAAAGGGTTTTTTCCACTTCGACCTATGATAGCAATTAGGCTATGGTCTTATGAAACTTTTAAGTTAAGATACGCCTTTGAATTTAGGGACAAACCTCTTATATGTGAGAACTTCTTTTTCTTTTATCCCATAACATCTTAGGGAATACCATAACTTTTGCGTCATCCCTTCCATTTTTAATACCTTTTATTTGTCCTTCAAAATTAGGTGAACATATAGTATATTGTTGAACAAACAAGAGATATATAAAGGGAATCCTTTGTGATAGGGTCTAGGATCTCTCTAGTGTGGGTAAGCTCCCTAAGGCTAAAGGGATAGATAAGTAGGTCACTCATAACTAGGTGGGCTATGATTCCAACCGAAGGCCTAAGTGGATCCTATAATGGATTGGTAGCAAACCTTTAACGTACTCAAAGCCCATTATAGGTGATGACAACGATTATGAGTTGGTGGGATGAACTACGAAAAACTCAGGACCAAATAGAGCCTTCCAGAGTATGGGTTCGGAGTTTAGATACGCTTTTGGGAAGGTGTTAAGCACCCAAGATCACCCAACCCTAAGGTTGGCCTCCTATCATCGTGTCTTATGTCTTAGCCCTATTAAAAACTAATTTAATACTTGTACTCTAAACTCACACACACACACTAATCATGGATCTAACACAGAATATGGCATCTCTATCCCTAAACAAATACACTTATCGATCCACAAAGCAAAAAAGAGCCAAACACACATAAGAAACCCAAGCATTCATCTAACATGGAAACAACCCCAAACATGGTAGCAAGCATATCATCAAGCAAGCAGCACATATTAGAAACAAGGCATTAACACATTATAAACCCTAATCATAAATCTAAGCATGCTTCATCATATTATCAAAATAAAACCATAACACAAATGCATGGATGTTTCTAATGCATGACTTACCATTTACGTACCTTTTAGCAGCACAACACCTATGGCATTGGTGCATGGACAGGTAAATGAATGGCATAGCTATTAGGATTAATGGCCTTAAATCCTACTGTATGATGCTATGTATGATATTATGTATGACATGATGTATGACTTAATATTGTAATGAATAAAGTTGTTTTATTATTATTTGAAATAATGGTAACATGAATATTCGGATATTATCACAGAGTCCATGAGATGTATAGTATGCGATTTATGTGAAAAGTCATAAAAGATATAAATCACAAGTTCTCTGTAAACTCAAAATTTAGTTTGTAATCGGTGATAAAATTGAGCGTTTCATTTGCGAAGACTATAACATATTAACTAAGATGATTTATCTTGATCATGGAAGTGGTAAGTTCTAGTTGATATGTTTTAAGAGTTAAAACATATTGAACTAGACCGCTGTGAGATTTATTATTCTCCTAATGACTGTCAATTGAATAATAAATCTCACGACTTATATATTTACATGAACTCTTAATCCTGAAAGAATAATGGACCTGATCATGAAGTGTAGGTTGCTTTGACATACCAAGAGTGAGATCTAAAGTAACGGTCAAAACTTTAGTATGTTAGGCAGCCATATTTAGTGTTAATGGAACATATATTCTCAAGATGGAATTCATAGTCTCTTAACGGAGATACAAAATATTCCCTTGAGATAAGTTTAATAGGTTTGTTATTCAGAATGTTAGGCCTAACTACTTTAGTAAATAGTTACTAAAATATATATTTATGAAGTTGGCTTTCATAAATATATGATGAATAACTTAAAGGATTAAACCGGGTACTCAAGGATTAAGATGTAGTAATTTACAAAGTGACAGTCTGCATTTATGACTTTGTATTACTACAAATATTTTATGAAGGGGTTGCATGTATAATAAAGTATTGGGATATAATTTATTAATAAGGCCTAGAGTGCAATTATATTTATATAGTGTTATTAAATATAATTAATGGTAACTTTGGACTTGTCAAAAGTTGACAGAAAAGCCCAAGGCCCATTGGAGCTAGTGTTTTATTGGTCCTTTTTGATCCCAATCCAAGCCACACACTAAAGCCTAATTGGAAAGGCCCAATAGGCCAACCCAATTAGATAATCAGTTAGTTATAAAGGGAGAAACATACAAAATTTTTTCATTAGTGAAAAAAAAAAAAAAAAAAGAGACATCATTGTGAAATGATGTGTATATGTGAGTGAAGCCACTTGATTATTCTCCCTTGGAAATTGATTGAGAGACCACACTTCTTAGGCGTAAAGTGGAATTAGAGTGAAGATTAAAAGTATTCTCAAGTACTTCTAATATTTTATTTTGAATTTCACCGCACCAAGGTACGCTATCTTGTTCTTAAATTCTGAAATTTACATAGTGCATGTTATCAATCATGAATGAAATAGATTCATGTTTGTTGCTCCCGCTATGTGTTTTGTATGAGATACAAAACCAGATTTACCAACAATTGGTATTAGAGCCAAGTTTTCATATCATGCTTGTATAACATGTGATTGAGTTTTAGAATTGAAGAAAACTGTTATCTTTGTGTTTTCAAATTTCTGCATAAAGTTATTGTTCCAAGAGGACACGTCTGTAACTTTTGTTTTGTGCCATATGGTTTTGGTGTTTGTTTTCATCAAGGACACCATTTACACTTCTTGTGAACAGGTTTATTGAAGTTGTTTTATAAACATGATCGGCCATTAAGACACGACCATTCAAAGAAAGTAGTTATTGTCCATTGACAATAACTACTCTTAAGGGTAGTTATTGAATGTCAATTAACATAACTGCCATGCTACGTTTAATATATGAGATATATATTGATTCACGTTAATCGTAGTAGGCCATGATTATGTTTCTTTACATCAAGTGCCATGTCATGCTTTTATATGCATCAAGAATTCGCATGCATTAAGGATTCAAGTTCTTTATTTCATATTGAATCCGTATATTGTATGTAATGTAATAATCATATATTGCATGTAATAATCCATATATTATATTACATATAATGTAATATGGGTTTATATTACATTATATATATTTATATATATATATATATTAATGCTAGGATTAAAGTATTCATTTAATGAAATTTATTCCTAATGAGACTATGATTATGTTTTCAAAGGTTTCTAGCATTAATATGGTTCTTGATCATAAAAACCTTTAATTAAAAATATCTAGTGGGAGAGAGATACAAGGGTTGCATCTCACGGCCTCCATTGTTGGTTCATAGTAGTGTGAAATATATACTTTGTCTTTGTTTCGAGCTTAGCATTCCTTGCGGAGAGTATTTATTTCATTGTCCTACAAGATTAAATTTCTTGGTTTATAATAGTTTGATCAAACGCCTTGTCTTAGCTTTGAGCTTTGCATTCCATGCAGAGGGTGTTTTGTATCATGGTACCACAAAATAAGCCTGTTAAGGGGATGAAATGTGGCTACACATGATTCTAGACAATGGTATACACTAGACTAAATATTATAGTATCCTCTATGCTGAGTTCTTACTATTACTATTTAGAGGCCAAATGTATAACGGCATATTATTAGTGTATGATAAGAGTTATCATGATACCACTAATAATGAGAATAGTTCTCAATCAATCATAGTATTTAATGTTTACTCTATGCTGAGGGATATTGAATATGGGATTGGGTTGTTGTTGCATATATTATATTACGGTTTTATTAAGGTTCTATATTATATGTTTATATGCTAAATTCATAATGTCCAGTTACTTATTATATTCATGTTTATTATTTTCATATTTGAACATGGCATCATTTAGCCCACTTGTTACTATTCTTAATCAAAACAAACCGACTTGATCCAACTATGTTGACTGGAAAAGAAATTTGGATATTGTTCTAACAGCTGAAGAGCATAAATATGTGCTTACTCAACCATGTCCTAGCTTTCCTTCATTAGATGCTCCTCTTGAGGAAAAACAACGATATGATCGTTGGCAGAAATCTAATGAGATGGCCAAATGCTACATCCTAGCATCTATCTCAAATGTTCCAAAGCATTAAATGCAGGATGTAGAACTAGCTTCGGACATTATGCTAAGTTTGAAGGAGATGTTTGGTAAGCAAGGCCGTTCTACAAGGCAAGAAACCATGAGGCAAATCTATAATACCAAAATGGCTGATGGCGGTTCAATTAGGGAGCATTATCTTACAATGGTCTCTAATATGAATACATTGGAGGTTTTAGGTGCCGATATTGATGGAGAATCCCAAGTGGATATGTTACTCTAGTCACTACCGGAATCATTCAAGGAATTCAGAATTAACTACAACATGAATAAAAAGATTTATACTTTGTCTTAATTAATGAATGAGTTGGTAGCAGCAGAAGGCATTCTTGGTGCTTCTAGTGTTGATGCTAACATGGCTGAAGCTTCTACTTCTTAACCTAAGTCGAAAGGCAAGCGTAAGAAGAAGAAGAAGAAGAAGGACTTTACCAAGCAAGAAGGTAAACAAATTGCCTTACGGGTTGCTGACAAAGGAAAGAAGATCAAAGGAAAATGTTTCCATTGTGGTGAGAAAGGACACTGGAAGAGGAATTGTCCAAGATTTAAGGCTGCCAACAATAAGGGTATGAAAAGTTCATTCCTCCTTGAAATATGTTTAGTACAAAATCCCACAGATTCCTGGTGTGTGGATTCAGGTTGTACTAAGGGGAATTGTTTCTTACTTTGGCTGATGGGAGGATAATTTCAGTTGTAGCTGTTGGAATGTTTAATTTATGCTTTGAATCTAGAGTTTTAATATTGGAAGACTGGCTATATGTACCTAATGTTTGTAGGAATTTAATTTCTACAACTTATTTAGGTAAACATGGATATTGTGTTATCCTTAAAGATAATGTTGTAATAAAGAAGGGTAAAATGTTTATCTGTTTTGGCAATATTGTAGATGGTCTTTATATTTTAACTCCTGATAAGCATGAATTATATAATTTTGAATTAGATAATGATTCTCATGTAAAATCATTAAAGAGAAAGTTCCCTTCTACTAGAGATGCATATCTTTGGCACTTGCGTTTGGGTCAAATTAATTCAAATAGGATTTAAAGACTCATCAAAGATGGACTCTTAGAGCCCATGGAATTTGATGAATTTCCAGTTTGTGAATCTTGTTTAGAAGGTAAAATGACCAAACGACCTATTAATGCAAAAGGTAGAAGAGCCCAAGATTTGCTAGAACTAGTACATTCAGATGTATGTGGTCCTTTATCAATCTAGGCAAGAGGAACTTATGAGTACTTCATCAATTTTACCGATGATTACTCTAGATTTGGTTATGTGTACCTAATGAAATGGAAGTCTGAAGCCTTTGAAAAGTTCAAAGAGTTTAGGGCTGAAGTTGAGAATCAATTAGGCAAACACATAAAGGTCATTCGAACTGATCGTGGTGGCGAATACCTTCTTAGGGATTTTAAGGATTACTTAACTAAAAATGGGATTGTATCCCAAATGACTGCACCTGGAACTCCACAACAAAATGGTGTAGCAGAAAGAAGGAATAGGACTCTTTTAGAAATGGTTAGGTCCATGATGAGGTATTCAACTCTGCCAATTTCTTTTAGGGGATATGCCTTAAATACTGCACTGTATCTTCTGAATTTAGTACCTTCGAAGTCTATTCCTAAAACACCTATTGAGTTGTGGAATGGGCGTAAGCCTTGTATAAGAAATCTCCATATTTGGGGTTGTCCAGCACATGTGTTGAAAGAAAAGTCTGACAAGTTACAGTCTAAAACGGAAGTGGTTTTCTTTGTAGGGTATCCAAAAGGAATTGTTGGAGGTTTATTCTATAGTCATAAAGATAATAAAGTGTTTGTAAGAACAAATGCCAAGTTCTTAGAAAATGACTATATGAATAATTATACTCCTAGAAGTAGAATTGTTTTGGCTAAAATGAATGAACCTATAAATAAACAACCAATGGATGAAACTAGAGATGATATGGCTATATGATACACCACAAGATACTACTCATGATATGTCTAATACACAGGTGCCTCGTCGTAGTGGGAAAATTGTTCGGCCTCCTATAAGATTCATAGGTTTGGGAGAAACTTATGAAGCTATCTTAAAAGAGGTTGAATCGGATGCCTACACTTATGAAGAGGCAATGAATGATATAGATGCACATCATTAGGTTAAAGCTATGAAATCTGAATTAGATTCCATGTATTCCAATCAAGTTTGGGATCTTGTAAAGGCGCCTAACGGCATTAAACCTGTTGGTTGCAAATGGGTTTACAAGAGGAAGAAAGGGCTAGATGGAAAGGTTGAAACCTTTAAAGCAAGGCTAGTGGCGAAAGGGTATACACAAAAAGAAGGTATTGATTACAAAGAAACCTTTTCACCAGTAGTAATGCTTAAATCTATCAGAATTCTCTTATCCATTGCTGCTCATTATGATTATGACATTTGGCAAATGGATGTCAAGACTGCATTTCTCAATGGTAATCTTGAAGAGGAAATCTATATGATGCAACCGGAAGGTTTTATAGCAAAGAACCAAGAGCATATGGTATGCAAATTAAAAAGATCCATTTATGGACTTAAGCAAGCATCTAGGTCATGGAACATCAGATTTGATCAACCAATCAAGTCATTTGGTTTTGAACAAAATCTTGATGAACCATGTGTGTACAAAAAAGGTCAAGATAAAGTAGTAATGTTCCTAGTGCTTTATGTTGATGATATTCTACTCATTGGAAATGATGTACGGGTAATGTCATCAGTAAAGATTTGGTTGTCAAGCTAATTTGATATGAAGGACTTGGGTGGGGCTAATTTTATTCTAGGGATCAAGCTTTGGAGAGATCGCAAGAATAAGATGTTAGGCTTATCACAAGCTGGATATATAGATAAGGTTCTAGAACAGTTTAGCATCCAAAACTCCAAGAAAGGTTTACTTCCTTTTAGACATGCAGTTCCTTCGTCTGATGACCAAAGGCCTAAGACTGAAGAGGAAGAAAATATAATGAGACAAGTTCCTTATGCTTCTGCAGTAGGAAGTCTCATGTATGTTATGCTTTGTACTAGACCAGATATCTGTTATTTAGTTGGCATATTCAGCCGATATCAATCAAATCCAGGACCAAAACATTGGCAAGCTGTAAAGCATATTCTCAAGTATCTTCGGAGAACAGAGATTATATGCTTGTTTACCGTAGTGAGGATTTGATTCCCATTGGCTATACAAATTCAAACTTTCAATCAGATCTAGATTTCAGAAAGTCCACATCATGATATGTTTTCACCATGGGAGATGGAGCCATAACATGGAGGAGTGTTAAGCAATCTTGTATTGCGGACTTCACCATGGAAGCAGAATATGTTACAGCTTGTGAAGCGGCAAAAGAAGCTTTACGGCTCAAGAAATTCCTTTTTGACCTTGGTGTAGTAAGAATTGAGCAAGTTCCCATTACTTTGTTTTGTGACAATAGTGGAGCAATTGCACAATTAAAAGATCCAAGGAATCACAAGAAAGGAAAGCACATTGAGAGAAAGTACCACATCATTAGAGATATTATTGCTCGTGGAGATATGGTGGTAGCAAAGATTAAAAGTGCAAATAATCTAGCAGATCCCTTTACCAAAGCCTTGCCTCAAAAGACCTTCAACTCACATTTGGATCAAATGGGAGTTAGATTAATGCACAATAGTCTTTAGGGCAAGTGGAAGATTGTTAGGATTAATGTCCTTAAATCCTATTATATGATGCTATATATGATATTATGTATGACATGATGTACGACTTAATATTGTAATTAATAAAGTTGTTTTATTATTATTTGAAATAATGGTAACATGAATATTCAGACATTATCATAGAGTCAATGAGATGCATAGTATGCGATTTATGTGAAAAGTCACAGAAGATATAAATCACAAGTTCTTTGTAAACTTAGAATTTAGTTCGTAGTTGGTGATGAAATTGGGCGTTTCATCTGTGAAGACTATAACATATTAACTAAGATAATTTATCTTGATCATGGAACTGGTAACTTATAGTTGATATGTTGATATGTTTTAAGAGTTAAAACATATTGAACTGGACTATTGTAAAATTTATTATTTTCCTAACGACTGTCAATTGAATAATAAATCTTACGACTTATATATTTACATGAACTCTTAATCCTGTGATAATAATGAACTTGATCATGAAGTGTAGGTTGTTTTGATATACCAGGAATGAGATCTAAAGTAACGGCTAAAACCTCAATATGTTGAGCAGCCACATTTAGTATTTATGGAACATATGTAGTAAGAATTGAGCAAGTTCCCATTACTTTGTTTTGTGACAATAGTGGAGCAATTGCACAATTAAAAGATCCAAGGAATCACAAGAAAGGAAAGCACATTGAGAGAAAGTACCACATCATTAGAGATATTATTGCTCGTGGAGATATGGTGGTAGCAAAGATTAAAAGTGCAAATAATCTAGCAGATCCCTCTACCAAAGCCTTACCTCAAAAGACCTTCAACTCACATTTGGATCAAATGGGAGTTAGATTAATGCACAATAGTCTTTAGGGCAAGTGGAAGATTGTTAGGATTAATGTCCTTAAATCCTATTATATGATGCTATATATGATATTATGTATGACATGATGTACGACTTAATATTGTAATTAATAAAGTTGTTTTATTATTATTTGAAATAATGGTAACATGAATATTCGGACATTATCATAGAGTCAATGAGATGCATAGTATGCGATTTATGTGAAAAGTCACAGAAGATATAAATCACAAGTTCTTTGTAAACTTAGAATTTAGTTCGTAGTTGGTGATGAAATTGGGCGTTTCATCTGTGAAGACTATAACATATTAACTAAGATAATTTATCTTGATCATGGAACTGGTAACTTATAGTTGATATGTTGATATGTTTTAAGAGTTAAAACATATTGAACTGGACCATTGTAAAATTTATTATTTTCCTAACGACTGTCAATTGAATAATAAATCTTACGACTTATATATTTACATGAACTCTTAATCCTGAGATAATAATGAACTTGATCATGAAGTGTAGGTTGTTTTGATATACCAGGAATGAGATCTAAAGTAACGGCTAAAACCTCAATATGTTGAGCAGCCACATTTAGTATTTATGGAACATATATTCTCAAGATGGAATTCATAGTCTCTTAACGGAGATACAAAATATTTCCTTGAGATAAGTTTAATGGGTTTGTTATTCAGAATGTTAGGTCTAACTACTTTAGTAAATAGTTACTAAAGTATATATATATGAAGTTGGATTTCATAAATATAAAATGAATAACTTAAAGGATTAAACCGGTGTAACACCCTAAACCCATACCAAGGATTTAGATTCATAACCTGTCTTATAAATAATCAGCACTAATATAATGGAACAGAGCATAATTAAATATCCACAAATAAACTTCAAATAATCAAAATCTTTCTTATGAAATCCATAAAAATAAAAACCTTAACAATAAAGTCTCCAAATACAATCTCAAAGAGTTCCACAAATGCCAAACTCACTATCCTAAGAAAATATACTAAAACAGTCCATCAACTAATATAGCTCCAAAAAAAGTCTTCAATCTATGTCTCCAAAAATCTACCACCAAAAGATATTCCACTGCTCTAATTTGAAAGGGTGGAGAAAGGGGGGTGAGTTAGAAGCCCAATAAGAGACTACATAACATGAGGATGTCTTTCAAAACAAAACATTAGTATCAATGACAAAATATAGTCTTTACAAAACATTTACAAATAGTTTTAATAGTAATATAATATACTTTGTAAAACTGTTAAGAATAAAACATTTAACTATAACGCTAAAATCATTAAATAAAATAATAATCACTTTAGTTAGTAAAAATTACACTAAATAGGTAGAAACAATATATTATAACGATAAACAATTTTTCCACTTATAAATATCAATAACAATATAACAGTAGTTTGATATAGAAAACATTTAAACATTAGCCAGACAAAGACATAAGCTGCTAAACACTCGGTGGGTGATTCCCATAAGGAACAATAACACTAACCACAAAGAGGCAACACTAGCTCCAAAGAACAAACGATAACACTACATCGGCTGAAGACCAACACTTAACCCTGTGTTGGCAAAGGTTGCAGATTGTCTAGCTAACCATTTGAAAACGTTCTTTCTTTAACACATTATTGTCAATATCAATCATATATCATATAACAAATACTTTCTCAAAAATATAGTTTTGAGTCATTCTTTAACATATACAGTTTCAAAATAATATACAAGAAATAATAAAATTCTGGTATGTATAATGCATAGACAATGGTATAAGTTTTTGGAAACTTCACTTTTGCAATTATATATATATATAAATATATTATTACCAAAAATATATATAAATATACACGTCTTGAGAGACGTTATGTTCTGAAGTCCACTTACCTCTAGTTGCTAATACTCGTATCTAGATCTAAAATCAAATGAGCTTTTCCTCCACACCTAAAAGTAAAGGAGTAACATAATTATATAATTAATCCACCTTGACATATACCATAAGGATGTAAGGGACACTTCCTAATAATATGTATAGCATCCATAAAAATCTCTACCTGTATAGCAATCTATTGCATGTACTGACTATTAGTAATTTAATCTAATACTTACATCAACCTTTGTAAGACCAACGGCCCGCAAATCCATCAGGTAATCAATATGATACAGCCCTCAGTACATGCTAAACATGTATATAGAAACCCACGAAAAGTTCAAGTACTATTCAATTGAATTAGATCTATGGGACATGGACCCATTGTGATATTCCCTAACAATCATCCACCTTAGCCAATTGCGTAAATTATCTATCTATTTCAACATGCTATAATAGACTGAATAATCAAGTTCAACGTATAAAGGATTACCTCTACAGTTTCGTCCTCGTGAAGCTTAGCGATTAGGGAAAAAGCAAGCTGCTGCTCCTAAAATAAACAAGAGGAAAATCCCTTTCACGTGGCTGACTTAAAAATATCCAGTATGTGTACCTCTAAATAACACTCCAATTCAGTCTAGGAATAATCAATCTCACTCCAATTAGTACTCTTGAATAACACTCCTACTAGGGCTAGAGTTTAAGACCCACTAAAACTTAAATAAGCTTCCAAGACTTTAATTCCCACTAAAACTCATATTAAGGTTGTTTAGATGGGCTAAAACTCTAAAGAATTCCAATAACACTTAAACTCCTAATCCAAATAGGAAATCTCTTATCTTTTTCCTTAACTGATAAGGAGACTAAAAGTTAAATATGAATAATCCACAAAATAACTATTCACGTTACATCTTCTTTTATTTATTTTCTTTGTCTCAACCTTAATAATATCACCTTCAAAATAATTTAAATAATTCATCAATTCCATCTAGAAGCAATTAAATTCAATTTAAGTGAGGTGGGTGTTACAACCGGGTACTCAAGGATTAAGATGCAGTAATTTACAAAGTGACAGTCTACATTCATGACTTTGTATTACTATGAATACTTTTTGAAGGGGTTACATGTATAATAAAGTATTGGGATATAATATATTAATAAGGCCTAGAGTACAATTATATTTATATAGTGGTATTAAATATAATTAATGGTCACTTTGGATTTGTCAAGAGTTGACAAAAAAGCCCAAGGCCCATTGGAGTTAGTGCCTTATTGGTCCCTTTTAGTCTCACTTCAAGCCACACACTAAAGCCCAATTGGAAAGGCCTAATAGGCCAGCCCAATTAGATAATCAGTTAGTTATAAAGGGAGAAACATACAGAATTTTTTCATTAGTGAAAAAAAAGAAAAAAAAAGAAAAAAAAGAGACATCATTGTGAAATGGTGTGTATGTGTGAGTGAAGCCACTCGATTATTCTCCCTTGGAAACTAATTGAGAGACCACACTTCTTGGGCGTAAAGTGGAATTGGAGTAAAGATTAAAAGTGTTCCCAAGTACTTCTAATCTTTTGTTTTGAATTTCACTGCACCAAAGTACGCTATATTGTTCTTAAATTATGAATTTTACATAGTGCATATTATCAATCATGAATGAAATAGATCCATGTTTGTTGCTTTCGCTGTGTGTTTTGTATGAGATACAAAACCAGATTTACCAACAATAGCATCAAAGAAAGAAATAAACATAAAAACCCTAATTTGCACATGTTAAAGACAACAAGCATACAAGAGAAAGACACAAATACGTTTGAACATATGAAAAGGCTTTAAAAAGAGACAAAGCATGTGAAACAAACCAAAAAAACAACATAAGGAATTTGGATTAGGATTTTTGGGCAAGTGCCTGCATACGCAGCTGGAGGCCTACATGCACAGGATTTAACCTACGTACGCATGCTCATGACATATGTGCATCGGGCTTGTTCAAGAACCCTAACCCAGAAACCCGAAACAAAAAACTAAGCACAAAAAAAAAAAAAAAAAAAAAAAAAAAAAAACCTAATTCTAACTATCTAGCATTCTTAGAACACAAACAGAAGTATAAAACTAACCTAAGAAATCATATAAAACCTAAACATCACAAAGGAAAAGAATTAAAACTAAAAAGAAATGCAAAAAAGGAAAAAGGAAGCAAGAAAGAATACCTTATAGCAAAAGCTCCTAGGCTTTTTTTTTACTGTTCCCCTCAGTTAAATCTATCGCAATTCAATAAAACAGTGATTAGAAACTTTTAAACTCAAAGAATTGGGGCCAAAAAGGTCTCAATCAAATAAAAATTACTTGAGGGATTTTTGTGAAAAAAACTCCCTTTTGATTCACTATTTTCTAGTGAATCTTAAGTTTTCCCATGGGATTTCTATGTTTTTAAAATATATACCATGTAAGGCTTTTTGTAGTTGAAAAATAGGAGTTTGGAATGGCTCCCAAACAATATGGGATTCATTCCAAACCTCAACCATTATTGCAAAAAACTTGTCTTTTCCATACTTCTAAAACCCTAGCAGCGTACGCGGGATTATGCTTGGTACACATGCTTTGGCTCGCATACGTAGGCTTCTGCTCACGTACGTGGGCCGAGGGCCACTTTGGTCTTTTATTTCCAAAAATAAATTTTTGTGCATTTAAAAAAAATGATATTTTCCATTTTAACACTCCTTGAGTCAATTTAATATATGATTGGGTCTAAACTGGCTGTGGGCCTTAGAGTTCAAGCATCGTAGGGGAACGGGAGCCCGAGTTGTAAGGGGTACAAAATGCGGTGTCTACAATACCCAAGGAATGTAGCCCAAGCAAGGTGCAGGAAAGATAAACGATACATGCCTACATTCAAGGTATGGCCTAACAAGGTACAAGAAATGTAAAACAAACATATGTCATACCCTAGGAATGCAACCTAAAGCTGGATACGAGGATGGGAACCCAAAAACAAGGCTCTGAAGAAGAGGCTAAGAGAGAAAGATAGAGAGTGAGAGAGATAACCACACAGGGAAGCTAAACCTCCTAATTTACTGAACATTGCCCTTTTAGGCCTGCGTGTTCTTGCTTGCATCCTTGCCCTTTTTGCTTATGCCTAGGAAGTTGTATCCTTACTCCAAGCGTGTACATGCAATTAAAAAGGCAACAAGCCAGCAGACAAGCAAAGAAACAGCTAGAAAGAAAGCATGCAAAGGGATTGAACTATCAAAAAGACCCAGATGAGGGCAAACAAGCATGTTTTCAAACAAAATAGGGGTGTCCTAGGAGCATCACAAGGAGTGGATAGAGGTGTGCATCAATAAAACTAACATCACGAAGATATATTTTACAATCAGTTACATCCAAATAAGCCACAAGAGGAGCGAATGCAACCACGCAAGCAATTGGCCCAAAGACCAACAAGCACAAGCCCATGGAGGCCACAAGGCATGGCAAAACCTAGATCTATGCACGCATACACAAATATAAAGTATAGAAGCAAGCAAGCAAATATATGCATATAGGAAATGATCCAAACCCTTTGATGTAGGCCTACGTGTATCGTTGTAGGCTAGACCATGAGATCTAGATCTACACCCTACCTAAAGGGAAAACCATAAGAAAAATGGCATAGCAATAGGCACAAAGCCATAAAAAGCACAAGACATAGCATCCAACATGTAGATCTAGACACATAGGTGTGGCAAGGAGCACATAAACATTTAGATCTAAACATAAGCATGTCAAGAAGCACATGAACATATGGATCTAGGCATAAACATGGTAAAAAGCACCAAAGCATATAGATCTAAGCACAAACATAGTATATAGGCATAGCCTAGCCAACATAATCAAATCAATAAAACATGTTAGAAAGCAAGGAGATATGTTAGAAAAACTATAAAACATGCGAGCAAGCAAGATAAAGCAAGAGATATACTATGCAAGAGAAACACTACCTTTTGATTGTTGAGAAAAGAGAGAAATTAAAGGCTTTCGGATGTGTTTGGGAGAGGATTTAGAGAGAGAGAGAGAGAGAGAGAGAGAGAGAGAGAGAGAGAGAGAGAGACTGCCAGAAAGTGCTCCAAAATGGCCTTTTATTTTCTTTTTATTTTTTATTTATTTTTTATTTTTATTTTTTATGGTCTGAGGGGCGTATGGGATTAAATAGCTGAAAAAAGTCCTTTCAGCATCGGTCAGCTCCGGCAGCCCTTTTAGTGGCCGCTGGGTCTAATGCTGACATCAACAATCCTAGCTTCTTCCTCGGTTCAACTTTGGATGCATATTTGAAGGTCTTCCTGAACTTTGATTGAGCTAATCTTGTTGTCTTTGTAAAGATCCAGATGTCTAGTTTCTAGAACACTAAAGAAGTTGATATTTCAACGGTCAAATCAATAGTTATGGCCTCGATAATTATGCTAATGCGCTCTACCTGGTTTTCAAGATATCTCAACTGTTTTAACTCCCATTTCGACCCATAAATACTCATTGGATAGGGAATTCAATAATCTTTGCAATGACACTAGCCCTATCCCGTTTTGATGGACAAATCAAAATTAGGGTTTTTGGGCTTCAAAGAGTCAACCTTAGGTCAAACTTAAGTCAAAGTTGACAAAAATCTTCGAGTAGCTCGAGTTTGATGAAGAAACATGAAAAATGTTGTTTTGGGATGATTTTGATCAAATTTGACTTTTGGTCAATCTAGGGTTGACCAATGGCATTTTGATCAATTTGACCTAAAATGGCACTTCGAGTGCTTCGATGTCCAAAAGGGTTGCACCAAGTCAATCTACATATTTTTTGGAATTTTTAGGTTTGGCACATAAATCAAGGCTGGACGAAATACAATATCTACATACACCGTGAAATGCACTTGCTCATAAGTGCTCTCTCTCTCTCTCTCTCTCTCTCTCTCTCTATATATATATATATATATATACACTTTTTAACATGTTTTATGCTAAAAAAAAAAAAAAGTTGTCTTTGTTGACCAATTCGGATTGGAATTGTTTTAGATGAGAATGATGATATTGTGTTTATTATATTTTCTTCTTCTTCTTCTTCTTTTAAATAATAGATATGTATTTGGAAATTCTTTTTAAAATACCCTAAAACCATTTTTTTGGAACTCCATAAATTTAGGTTTTAAGCTAAAAAAAAGAAAAAAAAAAAGTTGTCTTTGTTGACCAATTCGGATTGGAATTGTTTTAGATGAGAATGATGATATTATGTTTATTATATGTCTACTGAATGCGTTAGTTGCTTTATACTTTGATAAATGTAAAAAAAATAAAATAAAATAANAAATAAACCTCCTTCTTACCCAAAAAAAAAAAAAATCTGATTGACAAAGATCTCCAAGCATGGAATGAGAGCCTCATTAATGGCAATTTTTTCAAGTCCAGTCGCTGATAACATTTTTGGGGATGTCCTCTTGAGGTAAATGAGTGGGCTTTGGCTTCTAGGAAGGTCCAAAAGCTCAAAACTCTGAATGATTTAGATGTAGATTTCTTTTGAGTTGTTGGCTTCGGCTAATTGAGGAAGCCCGCACCAACAAAAGTTTCTCGCAACCCAAGATATTCTTTGGGCCACAAGAAAGTAGTGTTGTAAAACGCTTAGCCCAATATGCAATTTGTATTCCTTCGTATCAGACATGAGTGAGTCCATCAACTATTGTAATTTGTAACGGCTAGCTTTATTATCATTCAAATTTCAATCTTCGTGTTACCGTTGCAATTTAATCAATCTTCTAATGTTGCCTTTGCAAAAAATTAAAAAATAAAAATAAATAAATAAATAAAATTCTCCACTGCTACCGTTGCTTGAATCATACATTATGGCCGGTTGTAAAGAAGTGCAACTTACATGCTACTATGGGTGCATTGCACCGAATTATTGATGGCAAATATGAAAGTATATAAGATGCACTGGATATTTGATTGGGACTATATATCCCTTCCATCTCACACACACATTTGACTAATTGCTTGACCTTAACAAATAGATAACATACAATACTTGTTAATAGATTCATATGACCAATTGCTTGATCTTTTATTGAAGGAAGCAGTGGTGTGGTGTACAGAAACTCATCCTTCAGTTCTAGACATCCCAAGTTTCTATGTTTAACCATTTCAAACCAAAATCAAGACCCCCAAATCAACAGAGAAATGCAAAGATAGAGTGGTGAGTTTAGAGGTATAACGATGACAATGGCGACTGAGGATTTTTGCACATTTTTTAAAATGAGGATTTTGACAATAAATGAAATGAGGATTTTTGCATATTCTTATGAAATTGAGAATATGATAAAATAGTGGTGAAAATGATAGGACGATAAAATCACAAGCAAAAGTTAACACGACAAATAAGAGAGTGATTTGAGAATTTATACGCGTTCTTTAATTTATTCATCAATAGGGAGATGCATGCGCAAAAGTGTTCTTATCATAATTAAGGAGCAAAATAAAGTGTTTATAGTAACTAAAACTACACATTAATGATTTTTTTTTTTAAACCCATATCATGGGTTGGAGAGTTGGAGTAAGATAACTTTGAAGCCAAACTTTTATTTTAGTAATACTATAAGCTAATGTGGTTTTAAAGATAATTTCAAGCCTAATGTGTGTGTGTGTGTGTATAGCGTTCTTTATGAATCATAATTCTTAATAGCAAAGAAGTATTGGTTTAGAATTTGTTTTATGGAGCAAGGTCATCCAAGATCCTTAATTTTTTTATTTATCTCCTTCTATGTTATTTTATTTTATTTTATTTTTATTTAAACACTCTTATTTCTTACAACTTTGCAAGTGTGTAAAATAGTTTTGATCGTTTGGGCTTGATTATTTAGGCCTAAAGATGTTTTCTTTTTCCACTGAAATATTTAAGCCAAGTTATCAAGGTTTGGGATCTGAGAATTAACCAATATAGTAGTAGGTAATATCTTTCATTTCACACACCTTAATACCAACCAAAAAAAGCTAAATTATAATATGATGCTTGTCCCAACATGTGCACTAATGCTAAAATTTGGGGTATGAGAATTAACTAATATAGTCTTATAGAGAAGGATTGAGATCTGGTGCAATTGGTATATGCAATTGCACCATGTACTTAATCCCCTCTCTCTCACTTTTTTTTTTTTTTTAATCAATCTTACTTTTTTACTTTTTATTTTTATTTTTTTATTAAATGGTTGAAAGTTAAAATTGCTTTTTATAATTTTTTATCTTAACCACTCACACCAATTGCATCTAGTGCAATACCCTACCACTTAGGTATTGCAACTTATCTCAACCTTATCTCAATCCGATTGAGAACTAGGAAATATCATTCATTTAACACACGTTTATACCAAAAGGCTGAATTATGATACGATGCTTGCCCATTATGTGCAATAATGCAAAAATCAGAAGCTTCGGTAAGATGTACAAAATAGCCATGATATGAGAACCCACTAAGATTCTTGATGTGCCATATACGATTCAACTTCTTTTTCAATCTCACATTTTCCCCACTTCTTTTAGGCCCTTTTAATCTTGCTGTTTGGTGCAACCCCAATTATCTTGTCCACACAAGATAGGCCTTTCATTTCGTATGTTAACTGAGGTGCATGTGCAAACAAAGGCAACCAACTGAAAGAGAATAGCTTCGGTGCTCTTTTTTATGTGTAGAGATCAAAGAAAATGGTCTATGGCCATANAATCATCCAAATCATATTCCTAAATCTCAAAGTTCACTGGAATCAAGCTCAAAAGCCTCCAGAAACATCACAAACCACAAATCATCGAAGCTCTACGGATTCAAGCCTCTAAAGCCCCGAAGAACTTCCACCACAAACCTTCGAAGACGAAGAACACACGAAGAACACGAAGAACACACGAAGAACGTGAAGAACAAAGGATTTCTAACAAGCTCATAGTCAGAGATTCATTGTAATTTCGTTTCAACAATCTTCGATCCATTCTTCAACCAAATTGAAGGATACTTTGTGTTCAAGTGAAAATCACATTACCACAAATCCAATTAACAAATCTTTCAAGGAGATCGAATCAGAGGATAACTCTTTTGTAAATCAACAGAGAATTGTACCACACATTCATAATACAAATTCGTATTTGTGACACTATTTTACTTGTTTGACTTATTTTCGAACCGAGAAATTTAGTCGTCCACAATAGGTATTAAATTTATAAAACTAGCAAAATTGACTAATATATCTATATATGTGAGAGAAATTTAATGATTTTCAAGCATATATTTAATAATTAAATAAGAAAGTTAATAAAATAAAATAATAACCATGAAAACATTAAAATTTATGATTAATTTTGAAGTAAAGTTGAATATCTTTGAAGGAATTTAATTATAATTTTTTTTATTCCTTATAAGAGATGGATAATTTAATTAAGTAGAATAAAATTGTGTTAAGTTGTTTTTATAAAAAAAAAAAAAAATTGTTAAAGGGTTGGACCGCACGGTTCTTGACCAGTTCGTACAGTCCAACCCCGGTTTTAGGGGTTCATGGAATTGCCACATATGCCCGGTTCTTTATGCTTAAAAAATCGGTTTTCATCACGGTTCACGGTTTTCATGGTCCGACCTCCCGGTCCGGTCCGGTTCTGAGAACTATGAGTAGAAGCGTAGGTCATATCATTATCTCATTCTCCAGCCACCTTTGTTGAAGGTCGGGTTAGACTTCTAAAATTCTACCCTAAACACAATTCAAGATCATAAATTTGGGCTTTGTAATAATTGGATTAGATTACTTTTTTAGAAGGAAGATTATAATTAATGGATAGATATAAATAATATTCATCATAATATAGAGATTACTTGAATAATTAACACTAGCCCCATCACACGCGCTCCGCAAGTGTGATGAGACCTTTTTTTTTTTTTTTTTTTTATATATATATATATTTTAAGTTTAATATAATTTTTCAATTTGAATTTATCTATTGTTATTAAGATTACACATAAAAGGATTTTTATAAAACTAAATTTTAGGATTTGAAATAAAGTAAACTGCTAGGTTTAGTGTGTGCTAATTTTTAGGTGGAAAAAAAGAATCTGAAAGCTCAAAAATGTGTTAAAACACAAGAGCTGTTTAGACCCCCAAATTAAATATTACGGCTCAATTGATTTTACTCTAACTTATACTAAGTGTGGAATAGAGTAAATGCGAGCGAATAAAAAATATAATTACTCTAAGCCATAATCATTAAACACAACAGTAAAATGAAAGCTAAAGAAAAGGGAAGAAGAATGTAAACACAATATAACACTCCGATGTGTTATCAAAAAGGAAACCGAAGTACTTGGCGTAAAACCTCTCCGCTGCCCTCTAAGCGGTAAATCGATCAACTAGACCATCAGTTGAGATATATGAGTAGCAAGAGACCTTCCAAGTCTAATCTACCTGATGCACCTAAGCCCTCCAAGCTTCTACTCCAATAAGGCTTCTCAGAACTGCGTCTTGTCTAGCTCTCTAGATCTCGCAATACGCCTGATTGCATCTATCAAAGTTTGGCTTCTTTCAATACTTCCCAGCAGTACCAAAACCTCACTTGACACTCTAAAAGGGTGTGGTAAGTGTTTGGGCTATTAATCTCTCAAGGATATAAAAATGGAGATGTAAGAGTTGAGAAAATATCACAATGTATTGTGTAGAGAAATGTGAGTATAACAATATCTAACTCTCAAGGGTTGTGGCTAGGATTTTCTCTCAGAAGCACTCCTCAACATTTATGAGTAACGTGGGTATATATAGTGTGGGTATAGATAGTATGTATCAGATATGACAGATTGACAAAACAAAATGTTTTGCGGGTATCTCGCAGGAATATCTTACTTGTGAGACACTCGCGAAAACCAGCTATCACCAACCTGTCTTGACTCTTTGCATTCTAGTCATATGCAGGACACATGCTTCACTTCACGGATAAGCTTCTCGCAAGATACCAGGGAAAACTTCTTACTCTTCACTTTGCATTAAGTTTTCACACTCTCTCTCACTCACACAACCCTTACAAGAAATCCCACATAAAATACAGGGTACACAAGATTGAACACAATTACAATCAAATTTGGCACGGAATTAAAGCCAATATAAAATAGTTGTAAATCACAACTTTACAATATCAAACGTACATGACTACGTGAGATATGTTTAGATAGAAAGTATGCTAATTTTTAGAAAAAAAGTTTCTCTGTTATTATTATTATTTTTTAATTTGTTAAACTACAATTTTAACCCTTTTTTTTTTTTTTTAGGAATAAAGATTATCTAATTAGATTTTGGATATTTTTGACATTTTATGAAACCATAACTAACATTCTGAATCCTCTTAATATATAGAGATCATGATTTTGAAACCCAGACCGATAGGTACGGTTCAACCGGAAAAACCTCAAACTGTTCACTTTTGCGGTCTGTTTAACATCAAGAACCATCCTATGCAAAAAAAGCAGGGACCCGTACGAACTGCAGTCCCACCACCCAGTTCTGAGAACCATGAATGGTTCTAGCAGTTCACACGGTTCCTTTTTGTTTCTTCTGTTCTAGTGAAATTCGGCTAATACACCAGCAGGAAGTTATGAACGAATCTAAAAGAAGTGAAAAAAGAAAAAGAAAAATTGAAGGAACAAAGGATCTGATAATTTTTTGAGATACTTTAGTTTCATTGATTCATAATCTTCAAATCTGAAGTAAAAAGAGACTTAATCTTTAAATCTACAGCAAAGAGAGACAGAGAGGTAAAGGAAACAAAAATGAGAAGTTATAATAAAATATGGCTTCAGCCGCCAAAAGAAAAGAAAGAGAAGGGGTCACGTGGGGTTGTAGCTGGGGTAGGTAAGATTATTAACGGGGATGCCACGTTTTGCATTACTAGTGGTTAGAGTTTTTCTATTTTGTTCTTCCTAGTGTGCCACGATGTGGCCATGCAATACAAATATCATCACTTTTTTATTTAAATTAATGTATTCATAATTTCATAGGTACCACGTTGTTGCCGTGCAACACAAATACTATTTTATATATATTTTTAAATAATTAAATATGAGCACAAATACAAATAAATCTAACAAGTGGCCATATATAATTCAGAAGAATAGATTTTTATATTTAATTGGACATTTTAGATATATATATATATATATATTTTAAATTTGTACTAATATTGTATATTTATTTATATTTTAAATAATTATTATATTAATTATGACATCATTATGGTTCGACATCAATTTGACCTTCAAAACCTTAAATCTCTTCTTTTTACAGTTCATTAAACGATTCAGATCTGAAAACCATGATAGAGATACACTTAATCCAAAAGAACTAATTTCTATGAGTGTGTGCTCAATTATGTTATATTAATTATTCATTCTTCTCATTATTATTCAATGTGAGACTTCTCTCACACTTATATACCTAACAGAAGCTGTGGAAAAGTAATTTTTTTATTTTATTTTTATTTATATATTTTTAATAAGTGTATGGATGAGTAGAGATTAAAATTAATAGGAAAAGTATGGTAACACCAAAAGTGTCACCGGATGTGTTTCAATTGGGCGAGTTTGTGTTTCAATTAGGCGAGTTTGTAAGAGAGTATATAAAAAAATTTGGTGTTAACTCATATTAAAAAGGAAAGTATGAATCTCTATTTACAAATATTAAGCGGTTTTGCTGGTTATTTGGGAAAGGGATGACTTTTTTTTTCCCGAATAGGTTGAGCTTGATCCTTCCACAATGGAGGATTCATTAATATCATCTGATTTCCAAAAGCCGTTTCTTCGAAGTATCCTTTTTTGTTTGATTTGTTCCACTTTTCAATTTTTTGGTACATGATTAGTTGGTTACATATTCTGATTGATCTATCTCATATAACTATGGTTTTAAAAACCGAACCAAGAGTTGAACTGTTTTTATCAAAATTCCCAGTTCGGTTGTTGACTGGGTTTCATCGGTTTTAGGAGTTTTTACCAGACTGGACTGGCTCCTGATTCTCGGTTGAACTGGTTAGACCAACTGGTCCGATCCGTTTTTAAAACAACGCATATAACGTGTTTCTTGACATGAACCTAATTCAATTGCCGTTTTATCATGAATTTTTTTTTTTTTTTTGTGAGTCATTTTATCATGAATTCATGATTGAGATGACTAGATTAGGATTGAATTTATTTACCATTAGCATGGAGATGATCAAAATTATTTTAAAAATTATGCTATTTCTATCCCAAAAACAATTATGATATAAAAGCTCAATGAAGGATTCTTAATCATTATACAATTTAAGTCCTTCATCCATAATATACAATAATCTGTCACTCTTTATTATTCTCCTATGAGAAATTTTATGTCCACACAATTTTTCACAATAAATACCAGATGTCGAGTTGTCACTAGTGGGCAAAAAAATAATCTCAAATTTTCAATAATATTTCTCTTTCTCCTATACACATTAAAAAAAAAAAAAAAACACTTAAAAAAAAATGTTAAACGATATTACAAGTTTTACTATATTGAGCTTATAAAATGATATGACAATAAATGTGATTAGTAGGTGTAAGGACTAGATTTAGACCCTCAGCTCGCTAGAAATGGATGATGGCCCAAAGAGCTCAAAACAATATATTTGTTAGACAGTGGATCTTACAGGTAAGACTTAGCAAATCATGTATGGGTCACAGTAGATTGGATTTGCGCCAGAAAGATAAGAAAACATAGTTTGAAGAGAATAACTCTCCTCGGTTAAGTCCAAGGATGAAGTGTTCTTATATTCACTCAAGTTTTTCGAAGTACAAGATGTTCTCCTTTTGTTTTGTTTGTTTTTCTAGTCAGTACATGCCTCATTTCTCACAGGGGTATTTTCTTTATATAGTCCTATTCCTTTTTAATCCCAGCCTTCCGCTTGTTGATGGTATAAGTAATCTTCTGGATGCTTGTCCCATCAGAGCCTTCTTGAAACGTATGTGTGTAGTTGTAAGGCTCAATATCACTGTTCAGACATCATTTCCACATAAATGTGGCCAGTTGGTTAGGTGCAGAGCATTTAATGTGGTGGTAGTAGCATTCTTCTCAGATATTTTCTGGTTCAATGTGTACTCTTTTATCTGAAACTTTTCCTTAGAAGTATGGTACCCTCTTGCACGGTATTCTCTAGGTGACCGGATCCAATCCCCCACAACGTTTTCCGAGGAAGTTTGGATTCTCGGGAGACAACCTTTGTTCGTCGTTACTTGTCCTTATCCTCGTCTCATTGCCTCACATGCTTATCTTACTGTTTGACCCTCTTCGGGCTACCCTACATCATTGGGCATGGCCCACGACCCAATACTCCTACTTGCCTCATTTATCCCCATCTCATTAATGAATATTTGAATTACCTCTTTATAATTAACGTGATACATCAATTTGTAAGCTTTTAATGTACTAAAGTTTACAATACCCCTAACACTACTCAAAATTCAAACCACATGACAAGCAATTGATGTCTTCAATTTCTTTTCCTTTTGTTTGCCTCATCATCAAAACTTCAATAATAATCAATATTAATTCCTTCACAACCATGGCTTCCGTTAACTTGTTGTAATCAATTAACCACTACCTCAAATGCTTTTACAATTTTTAAGAGTCTTATAAATCTATTTTTTGAAAGGAAAGAGTTATAATTCAACTAGCATTTTCTTTTGTTTTCAGCAAACACATTCATGTTAATTTCTAACTTCCCGTTATAATATATTAAATTTATAAAATAAAAAATAAAAAATAAAATTACAAATTTTAAGTTAATATGCAAGAAAGAAGTATTCAAAACATTGGTGGGAAAGGACAAGGGCGGCGCCACCTTAAGGCCTGGGTGACCTGATTTTTTTTTTTTTTTTTATATATATAATAATTGTGACCTGATTTTTTTTTTTTTTTTTTTATATATATAATAATTTAAAAAATTTTATTTGTCTACCCTTCCAAAAAAATTTGGGAACACCCTTAGTTTTTTTTGTTTTTTTTTATTTTTTTTATGCCAATAAAATTAAATTTTACTCTTTGTTCTACATTTAGTTGATGAATGATTGCTTGGTTGTGTACATTGAAAGAGATGTAGTTTGTAGCATTGATAATGAGAATATCATGCACCGATTTTAAAATATAAAAACTTGTAGAAGACAATTGTAAACTTTATGTGTTTACGTGTTTTTTTATTGTTGTTGTTGTCACTATATAAATTTCTCTTTTAATTAGATGCATGGTATAATTTATACTTTTTAAGGAATACCATGAGAAAAATTCTTGGATCCGCCACTGAGAAATGATGAATTTTTTGGTGGAACACACCATCATATTAAATATTATAATTAAATTTTTGTCCCGCCAAATCTGTTCATTTTAGTTTTTATATACACTAGTTTAATGAGATTTAAAGATTTCGGAGATCCAATTTGAATCATTAAAATTTCACATTTTACAACAAAGTCTTTATAAAATGTTTCAAATTCATTTATATAAAAAAAGGGTAGTTATTCGAGGAATAAAATCCTAAAAAATGAACAAAATGATTAGAAATATTGTTGCGAATTTTTATTAAACTGATAGGAGTATGTATGTAATCTCTTCACTGACAACTGTTAAGAAAAAAAAAAAAAAAAACACATACACATACTCTCTTCACTCGTTTTCCATGTTCTAAGCCAATGCGAGCTTCATGAATAGCACAAGACTACAAAATAGTGAGTGAGGTACCTACAAGTTATTATATTTAAACAAAAATTATAATATATCAGCTCGTTATTATAAAATAATAATAATAATAATACCCAGCACATGGTCCCTATGGGCTATGGGTAATTGGGAACACAAAAATTTAATGGTATTTTTCATTTTAGTTTTTATATAAACTAGTTTAATCAGATTTAAAGATTTTGGAGATCCAAATTAAATCATTAAAATTTCACATCTTACATCAAAGTCTTAATAAAATGTTTCAAATTCATTTATAAAAAAAGGGTAGTTATTCGAGGAATAAAATCCTAAAAAATGAACAAAATGATTAGAAATATTGTTGCGAATTTTTATTAAACTGATAGGAGTATATATGTAATCTCCTCACTGACAGCTGTTAAGGAAAAAAAAAAAAAAAACACACTCTTCACTCTTTTTCCATGTTCTAAGCCAATGCGAGCATCATGAATAGCACAATACTACAAAATAGTGAGTGAGGTACCTACAAATTATTATATTTAAACAAAAATTATAATATATCAGCTCGTTATTATCGGAAAAAAGAAAATAATACCCAGCACATGGTCCCTATGGGCTATGGGTAGTTGGGTACACAAAAATTTAATGGTATTTTTCACCGTTTGCCAATGTAGTAAATGGCAACAGTAGTCTAAGTACAATAGTTAAGAAGAAGTTTTACATATATATATATATATATATTTAAATTAGATAAGAGTAAAATTTTTATTTTATATAAAAAAAAGTAGTACTTTTTTTCATACCAAATTCTGTTTAGAAAACCTAACTTTTTAAGGGATTCATTTATTATGTTGTCGCCTGATTAAAAAAGATAGAATTTTCCAAAATAGAAAATTATGTTTAAAGTGTTTATGCTTGGTAAGGACATAATAGAAAACTCCTTAAATTAATAGCTTTTAATTTTAAAAACATTACAAAATTTTGAGAAATTCCAAAATGAAATACAAGACCAATAAGGTAATAATTTGGGATGGAGGGAGAATAATGTTAAATAATTTTAAAAAATAACAAATTAAATCTAAACTAATATAAGTGCAAGGTATTATTATTATTAACCAAAAAAAGAAGAAGAAGAAGTTTAATTTGAGCTATATTTTGAAGTTAAATTTGTAATCATTCACACCAATATTCAAGGCATTGATACACTTAAGGCATTGTTTAGCCCGCGTGCATTTATATATTAAATTTCTATTTGGGAATAGTTTATTTATTGCAAATTGAAAATTTTTTGTTGAAAATATGGTAGATAAAACTAAAAATTAGTTGAAATAGTACAGTAAAATATGATTTTCAGACCTGAACTGTTCAATAAACTGTAAAAGAGAGGTTTAAAATCAAATTGAAGTTGAACCGTAATGACGTCATTATTAATTTAATAACTATTTAAAGATATTAAATTAATATAAATACAAAATTTGACTAAAATAATCCCTAAATAAATATAAAAATTTATATTTCAAATGTATTTTTTATATCATAACTTTCATAACATTAAAAAAAAAAAAATTCAAAACAAACTTAATAAATAAACAAATATATAATTAAATGCATAACAATGTCAGAGTTGATTTACTGATTATAAAAAACGTAGTTGATGAAGCTTAAGGTACAGTGGTAGTAGTGCTATTATGGGACACTGGTACTGTAATTCAATAATGCATGAATAGAATATCAATAGTTATATGATCTGACGTCTGTGGTACACGATGGCCGAGACAGTCAAGGCGTTTTTTTACGAGTCTAAATTTTCTGTCTCACTTTTCCTGCTCCACTCTATACTCCACCAATAAATACTTACCACGTGTTCACCTAATTAATTAAATATTATCATTATTGACTTATTAATCTTACAGTTATTAATTAATAATATCACGTGGCAAATATTTATTGGTGGAGTATAAAGTGGAGCAGGAAAAGTGAGACAGAAGATTTGGATTCTTTTTTTACTAGGCTATGTATTATGTACAGCTTTATCAAACAAAACAAAGAGGTCTTAGCAAAAAAAAAAAACAAAGAAGATAAAACAAAACTGTGAGAGGAAGGAAGAAAAGGAGAGAGAGAGAGAGTTTCAGAGCCATTGCCGTAACTACCGCTGGTTTTTAGAGATCATATCGCCGGTCTTCGACTGAAAGTTGCAACGGATGACAAGGCAGAAGCTTTGACTTGCATCAGGCGACTGGTCGTTGCAAGTTATCGGAGATTTGAGATTTGGATACCGTTTGGTTGAAATTGAAAATTTATTATTAAAAATATTGTATATAAAGGTAAAATTTAATTAAAATAGTAAAGTGAAATTATAAATAATATTAAAAAGTACAATAAAAACTATAAATAGAAACAAAAATAAATTAAATAGTAAAATAATTTTCATTTATAATCTGTGTCCAGAACGGAGGCTTAGTTAGATCTTGCAGCTTTTTTTTTTTTTTTTTCTTTGTACTGATTTATTCTTCTTGGAAGTTATAAGGTGGGTACCGTAAATACCTTCCTTCATAAAAAAAAAAAAAAAAAAGTACCTTCTTCTTCTTATTTTTATTTTTTATTTTATTTTCAACTTTGTCCTGATCCACAAGAACTGTTCATGATTTACAAATTTGGATCGTTTAACCACAGTTTGTACAGTTCACTGATTTTTTTACATAGATCGGTTTTGGGAGTTTAAATAACCGTCAAGGTTAATGGTTTTTGGTACTATTTATGGATAAATGAGTATTATAAATAGTAGCAAAAAGTATTATAGTACCCATAAATAATAGAAAAAATAAAAAAAAAATCTACCCAATATAAACACCACCTAGTGATTTGTTTGGATACAGTTGAAAACTAAAAAATACTGTAGTAAAATAATTTTTAAATGTGTGAATAGTATCGTAGAGTCCATTATTAATGAAAAAGTTAATAAAAAGTAAAATTTGTAGGCCGATAAACAGTATACACTATATACTGTTCAGAAAAAAAAGTCAAAGATTTAGGCTCAAAAAGAAAAAAAAAAAAAAATGCTGAAATGCAAAACGTGAGTTGTGCTTCCCAAACGCACACCTAGTGTGCGTTTGGATAGGGAGGCAAGTCACGGCACGTTTCAGACTTGCGTTTTCTCTTTTTTTTTTTTTTTTTTTTTTTTCCTTGCCGCAGTTGTTGACTTTGGGGAGACAAAAGTTACTGTGCGTGCACTGTGCATGTACTGTTCATGCACTGTTCACGTAATATTTAATATTAAAAGTGGGTCCCACAATACTATTTACACATTTAAAAATTATTTTGCTACAGTGTTTTCAGCAACAATCAGTTTTTATCAACTTTCAGCAACAATAAGTGCTATCCAAACGGACCCCTAATATTTTTATGCGCGCGTTTGGAAACACGTTTTGCACTTTCCACGTTTATGTTTTGGGTGTTTTGGGTTTTTTATTTTTATTTTTTCAAAAGCGGTCATTGTTGACTTTGGGGTATAAACAGTACTCTCACATAAATTTTTGCAACAACTGTTCAGCCACTTTTCGGGTAAGAGAGTAATTTTATTTTTTTTTGGTGGATGGCCAGAAAATTCTATATGTAACCCAGTTACTCTCTTACCCGAAACAACAATTATACATTTCCAAATCCCCAACAACTGGTCATTCCCTGATCGCCCAACCCAACCATGTCTTCAAACTCTTACTCATCTCCTTCCAAGCTCCAATCCTCTTCCAGTAATGGCTCTCCTTCAACAGACCTCCCTTTAAAGCCCATCCCAGGCAACTATGGCCTACCCTTTTTTGGTCCCATCAAAGATCGCCTTGACTACTTTTACCGCCTAGGAAAAGACACCTTCTTCCAAACCCGAATTCAAGAACACCAATCCACTGTCTTCCGAACCAACATGCCTCCAGGACCATTCATATCCTCCAACTCTAATGTCATTGCTCTCCTTGATGCTATCAGCTTTCCCATCCTCTTTGATACTTCCAAAGTCCAAAAACTAGACGTTTTAGATGGTACTTACATGCCCTCCACAGCTTACTTTGGTGGTTATCGTGTTTGTGCTTTTCTTGACCCGTCTGAACCCAAACATGCCCGTCTTAAGGGCTTGTTTTTCTCTATTCTTGCTTCTCGTCATGATAAATTCATCCCACTTTTCAGAAGCTGCTTGTCTGAGCTTTTCATCAACATTGAAGACCAAGTATCTGACAAGGGCAAATCATACTTCAACACCCTTAGTGATAGCATGTCTTTTGACTTTGTGTTTAGGCTCTTTTGTGATCAAAACCCTTTAGATACAAGTATTGGATCAAAGGGTCCGACACTCTTTGATAAATGGTTGTTTTTTCAACTTGCACCATTGATGACACTAGGGTTACCAAAGTTGTTTAACTTTCTTGAAGATTTACTACTCCATTCTATCCCATTACCACCTTTTCTTGTTAAATCTGGCTATAAGAAGCTTTATAATGCATTTTACGCGTCTATGTCTTCCATCTTTGACGAAGCTCAGCAATGTGGGATTAAAAGAAATGAAGCTTGTCATAATTTAGTATTTATGGCTGGTTTCAATGCTTATGGTGGAATGAAAGTTTTGTTTCCTGCTTTGCTCAAGTGGGTTGGCTTAGCAGGAGAAAAGTTACACCGTCAATTGTGTGATGAGATTAGGACCATTGTTAGAGCTGAAGGTGGGGTTACTTTATCAGCGTTGGATAAGATGACGTTGACTAAGTCAGTGGTTTATGAAGCACTAAGAATTGAGCCTCCAGTTCCATTCCAATACGGTAAGGCAAAGGAAAATTTGGTAGTCAATAGCCATGATGCTGCTTTTGAGATCAAGAAAGGGGAGATGATCTTTGGATATCAACCATTTGCTACTAAAGATCCAAAGGTTTTTGACGATCCTGAGGAGTTTGTGGGCCATAGGTTTGTGGGGGAAGGAGAGAAGCTTTTGAAGTATGTTTATTGGTCAAATGGGAGGGAGATTGATGATCCTACAGTGGAGAATAAACAGTGTCCAGGAAAAGATTTGGTGGTGTTGTTGTCTAGGGTAACGTTGGTGGAGCTTTTCCTCCGTTATGATACGTTTACGATCGAGGCTGGAACACTGCCATTGGGATCATCAGCCACATTCACTTCATTGACTAAGGCTACGAGTATTTAATCTTGATCTACTATAGATCCTTTCATTCATTACTCGTGTTTGGATTAGTTCATTTTATTTATTTGTTGAAATTGGATGAAAGCCACGTGCGTGTACTTATAATTGAGAAAAAAAAAAAAAACGTTTAAAAAAGTAATTGAGTACTATTGTGCTATTATATATAAAATTGGTCATTGTTAGTTGTGATAAATTGTTTTTAGGTAAATAGTGGGAGGAGATAGATAAAGTTTGAATCTCAAATATCGAGGCTGGAATGTTGTTGCTTCAGCCAGTTCACTTCATTTGCCAAAGTATCAAGCATTTGATTTTCATCAATTATAAATTCTTCCATTGTATGTTTGGATTTTCTTTTTTTGCTTATTTACTTTATTTATTGAAAATGAGGAAAAAATATATATAGAAAAAAAAAGTAGTGTTAAAATCAAAGAAGTCAATACCGTACCGGAGGCTGTACCGGTTTGGTCAGCGGTACAATATATTTCGGATACCAATCAATATTGGTATACCGTTTTGGATTTACCGCTATTTTTTACTATTTTATACAATATACAAAGTTATATTTCTAATAACTCAATATATCACATTGGCAACTTTATATATATATATATATATATATATTTTTTATGGAGTTATTAACTTTTATCATAACTCCTTATATGATAAGTTGTGAGGGGTGAAAAAAATTGTGAGTGTATGTGGGTTCACATTTTCATCACTTACAACTTCTTATACGACAAATTATGACAAAAATTATTTAAAATGTTGTAATATTAACATTGTTTTAAATATAAATTTGTTGCAATACCGTGACAATATGGCAATACATGTACATCATGTCACATTATTTGGGCTCAAAGTCCAAAGCTGAAAAGAAGTGATGGAGAGCTTTCAGCCTTTCACTTGGAGAGCTCATCATTTTTCCAAAAATTAAAAGCTTTCAATATGTCCAATACTTGGCAGTGTACTATAGTCACGTGGAGAGCTTAGGGAACTTCAAAAACAAATACAAAACAAAGAAAGAGAAAGTGAGAAACCAGACCACATACATACCAAAGTTCAAAAAAAAAAAAAAAGAAGAAGAAAAAAGAGAGAGGGAGACGGATAGACCGACAGAGAAGAAGAAGAAAAAAAGGGAAAGAAGAAGAAGAAGTAGTTGCTTCATGGTGCCACCCCCGCTTCGTCGTTGTCTTCTTCCTTTCCTCCTTCTTCTCTGTTTTCTTTCCTTACAAATGAGACTTTTCGTGTTTCGGCCCGGTATCCATTTATCGGCCAAAATAGAAGGATTTTGCCGGTACAATTGGTACGTGGCCGGTATTTTTCCGATACGAAACAAGAGAGTTATGGTACCGGTGCACTGATCGGTACGATATATACCGGCCGGTACGGTACGGAATTGACTTCCTTGGTTAAAATAAAAACTGTATATAAGAAGAACGTGAGGTTTAAAAAGAGCATTAGGTCTTGTACCATTTGTTATGTATGCAATTGGTAATTGTTTGAGGAACATAAGTGTACGTGGGACTTTAATTTATAAAAAAAAAAAAAAGTGGAAATGTAAAATAGTTGTGCACTATTTGAACAAATTATAGTTTGTGTTTTACAAAATAGTATGATCTTATCTCAAGTTTGAGAATTTATTCATGAGTATAGCTATGTAAGAATGATATTTTTACGTGACTTTACAAGTTTCAACAGATTCATTGGAAGGTCGTTAACTTGCTACCTTTTTTTTAAAAAAAAAAAGGAAAAAGAAAAGAAAAGGAACACATGTTGGTTGGTACTTGGTACCTGTTGAAGAAGTATGATTAACTACAAAGGCAACTTATATATATATATATATATATATAAACAAATTGGTACAATTCCCATCTCAAAGGTGCAGCAGTGGTTTTAGGAATTTTCTCTAGAATGATCATTAAGAACATTCATATTAATCCGTATAAAATGACATAAGAGCCAAATTTTGCACAACCAACCACAAAATCACCCACATCACCTACAAAAATTAAGTTTTTATGCTCAATTATATAGACCCTTTTGCACTAGCTAATGCGGATGTTTTAAGAGACTTAAATTATACAAAATATAATAAACAAGTACTTAAATATATTAATATCACACAAAACACACACACACACACACACACACATAAAGTTTTACTATTTTCTTCTATTAAAATAAAAATTCAACTCAACTCAAATTTTTGTTGTTGTAATATTTTTAAAAATATTGTAATATTTCAACTCAACAAAAATTGGTTGTATACATATCATTACTCTATTAAAAAGAATTTTTCTTAATGCTTTAATTATTTTTCGTGTCTATAGTAATACTTTATTAACAATTTAACTCAACTCAAATTTTTAGTTGTTGTATTTTTGTTGTCCACAACATTAATTTTGTTGTTACTCAACTTATTGATTTTTGTAATTGTGTTCACAATTATTAGTTTTTGTAACTATATTTTAGGGTGTTCATTTTTTATTTATGGTAGAATATATATATATATATATATATATATTTTTAAGTCAGGAAGTTAAAATGAACACACTAACCATGTTATGGAGCCGCCCTTGCAAAGGTGTAGTAGATTCTTAAGCTCTATACCATGGTTGTTTATAAGTTGATACGTGACTTGTCAATATAAGCCACGAGCAACATATACTAAATGCTGACATTGACAATTCTCTCTTGATTCAATTCTGAAGAAATTTGATCTCTCTCTCTCTCTCTCTCTCTCACACACACACACACACACACAAACATACCTCATCAATAAGCAGTTATGGGCAAAACTAAAGTAAATTCTCCAACTTAATACAAATGCATGTTTGTTTTTCGTCCTTATGAGAGGGAACTCAAAGGCATGGTTTAATTAATTAAACACAAACAATATTATCTTTTTCAAGTAAATTGAATTCAATACAGCCATATATATGCTTCAATTCAATTGAGGGAATTAATATATAACACTTAAGAAACTATACGTAATTTATACCCTTAGGTTAATTACTGTTAGTTATGTGAAACAATTTAACTTCTTATTTGTTTAGAGACAATTTTTTATTATAAAAAAAAAAATAAATAACTGAACCAAAACGGAACTAGACCTAGGATTACCTAAAGACTAATCAAGGATGTTATTTTATTTTTATTTTTTATTATTAAATTACTTAGATTTTGAGATGATCAGTTGGTTTAGTTTATTTATTTTATTACCAATATATATATATATATATATAGGATAAAACTTAGGTTTCCAGCTAGACACACATTAGTCAATAAAACACGAAAAAACTTTTTTGTTTGTTTGTTTGTTTGTTTTTTTTTTTTTTTTAAGAACAATAAGTTTGATATAGTTATGCATGTGTTTGGATTTTATTAAAAAGCAGCATATATAACGTCTACCATTTCTTTGGTTCATTTTCTTTTAAAAAAAATTTAAACATTCACGTGGGAGCGCTTGCCTATTAAAATATTTAACAAGGTGATTCACAAGATTTTATTCAATAACGACCATTTCTCTTTTATTTGTTAACCTTATGAGGTTTGAAGTCAAGGTTTTGCTGCGAAATCATGATGCTGCAAATTATTTCTTGCCAATCTTTCTTTCAAGATTTAACCATTGGCGAAGATTTATTTATTGACACTAAACACTGTAATTCTACTTGGTTTCAAACCCTATAAGAAAAGAAAATATAATCACCGACAATAGAGATGCCCCTTTTTTTTTTTTTCACATCTTTAATTGATGAGCTTTGAGTGCCACCCCTCTTTTAACAGAGCCTAATCCAAAGTTTGTTATGCTAAAGCCTAAATAGTGTTGGCCTATTGGCATGAAAAGTCTGTTAGTAAAAACTTGTCACCTCCTACACTGACATAGGAGATTTCTATGTTTTTTTTTACCTGAAAACTTCGTTGAATCAAACAGAGGCGCATACAATGATGCAATCATTCTTGCAAGCATTCAGGACTTATTTAAAGAAAAAAAAATGTTGCAGCTTTGTTTGACATATATACTCTTTGTATGCTTTGTATGTCATGACCAGAGAATTAGGTATTGATGAATCAAGAAAATTCACCAATGAATCGCACGATGCTCCTTTCGCTTCATATACTAACCTGCACGAAACAAAAGAGAAAACCTATCGAAGGACACCGGTGTGGTGCCGGCCGAATACCCTCCGAAGGTTAAGTCAGAATGTATGCTCACAACTCTAGAGTGCTAGAGAGGGTTAATTATGCGTACCTTGGCTTGTGAGGGTATTGGGGCTTTTATAGTGGCTTGAGGTTGACATCCCTTCCTTGGCGCGGAAGTCTTTTCCTTATAGGACTCTTCTTGTAGAATCCTAAACGTGATGAATAAGTCTCCTCCTTATGCGGAAGATTTTTACCAAGTATATAAGATTTCCGGAGTCCTACTAGCGCAAGGACTCTATTTGGGCCCTTATGAAAATGGGTCAAAATATCCCCCATTTGGGGCTCAGCAGGCCCATGGACAACTAGCCCACCATTCTTCACCCCGTCCATATCCGGCCCGTTCAGGTCTGTCCAATGGGGCCCGTGCAAATGATGGATCCGTTCATTCGGGCGTAAGCGGACCATATTCGGTCTGTTCAGTCACATAAGACATTCCAAGATATTTTTCCTCTTTCAGTTGCCCCCTCACCCGATGGGTCCGTCAGCAATTATGAACGGACCCATGGGGTGACGGATCTAAAACTCGGTACGCCTGTCTGTAAATTTTCATCCGTACATTGCTGAATCAGGAGCTGACGCATTAATGCGTTGTGCCAAATGTCAATCTGTCAGTGGCTGTTGTTTTGGAACGAGACGTCGCTTCGTCTTTCGTGCACTCCCAGTATAAATATCAGTCCTCCGCCTCTCATTTCTCCACTTGCTGCTGGAAGAGATTTGTCAGAGCGAGTCCGTCACGTCTGTCAGAGCACAATCCGTTCACTCAAGCATCCGTCACTCGTCGCATCCTACTCCAAGCTTTTGGTGAGTTATTTTTATATCCGTCCTTTCTTTTTCCTTTTGCATTTACTCCATGTGTTCGTCGTTATTTCCAACCCCGTCAGAGTCTTAGGTTTTGTCATTACATGTAGGCCATGTTTAGTGCATCAAGTAACCAGTCGGTCGTTCCCGACGGGCGGATTACGAAGGGGTTTACCCGTCAGGTCCCAAAGACCACGACGTCTCGAGCGAGAGTAGTCCGTCATCATCTTCCTCATCCTCAACACATGAGGGCCTGGGATGATCGAAGTCCAGAGACGGGTGTC